>NC_142521.1:15560000-15670000 GCF_964205215.1 Stylophora pistillata | reverse complement strand
AAAGACCTTCAGAGACACCGCATCAAGAGATTTAATGAACTTTTTCAGAAAGCCCAAGGACTCTTTTTCTGCATCTGAAGTTGGCTTGGCATCTAGAGCTTTGATAACTTTCTTGGCAGTTGGCTTGTTATCCAAGAACAATTGCCTCAGACTCCCTACGTTAGCAAAGTCGGCTTGTCCCTTCAGGACTCCTAACACAGGGGCCCAGCAGTTGGCGATGTACCTTGGCTTTTGAATGATTTCTTGGTGCGCAAGCTCTGCAAATAGACTTTTGATATTTTGGGGCTTAGGTTTTCGATAGCACTTGTAACTGGACAAAAACTCGATGAGATCCTCGTCATCAGATTCAAAGTCTTCCGACAAGACTCTTTCCATCACTTCTCTCTCGTCAGGAGTGATGTATGATTTAAATGACTGAAGAAGGTCTGCCTCTGTAATTGTCTCCTCGCCGTGTAGACAGGATGCCAGGAATACTGGTGATAGGCATACGGGCACATAGCCTGCTTCTTTAAAACCATACAGCAACACACGCCCAATCGCTTCCCATTCGTGTTTTTGATGATCATGTCTGATGGAAGGTACCTTTTCAACGTGCCCCAACGTCAGCGAAGCAAATATGTGTTGCCAAAAAGTAGACAATACGTCTCTCAGTACGCCGGGGCCTTCTCCCTTCTCCAAACGACCATGGTCATCAATGACTCTTACATTTAGTGCTTGTCGTGTTATCTCTGGACGCGAGAATAACTGTATAAGGTCGTCCTTCAATCTTGTACGGTGGACCTGTACGGTCTGACTGCCAAAGTCTGTAAGATTAAAGTAGGAAAATGTCAGAATGGAAGCGAAAAAAATTCAAAAATTGCATTATCTTTGTTCAAAATGATAGCAATGAGAATGCGTTCTTTAATCTAATGGAAGCAAAATTCCATCTTAAAAACAGGCTTGACTAAAATGTCTTCGTAAGTTTCTTGATTGTATTCTCACCTTCTGAAAAGTGCTCTGTATTTGTAGAGGTGGTATTTTCCTGCCGGAAAAAAATAATCTGCCATCACCATAGACTGAAGACCATACTACGTAATAACTTGAGTAGAAAATGCGAAGTTGACTGTGCGGCCCAGTGGGCGGGGGAGGATGGTACCCCCTGATATAAGCTATATAAGTATCACAATGGTTTTTCAGGAGTTTTGTTTCGAAATTGGGTAAGGATTGTGCACTTATTTCTGTAACTGATTTTTGCTTTTATTTTTAATAAAAAAGTTTCTTTTTTAGGATTAGAAATCTCTTAAGAAGTGCACACTTTTCTTACAGTTTAGCCTTCAAAGCAGCTTTGCTCAAGAAGGTTTTGGTTTCACAGCAGCATGCTGTGGTTTGTGTAGATTCATGAGTAATGAGGTGTATCAGTTGATCCATAACCTATTTTATAGGTTAAGTATAAAATCACTTCAATAATAATTACAAAATAATATTTTCCTACCAGGGTTTCTGTCTCGGATGTACCACTCACCAATTGTGACAAATAAATTTGCCGAAACTGAAAACCCTAAAGATAAAAACATCACAAGAAATTAATACCAGAAAATCTCCCAAGGGCAGGTGATTTCTTCACCTCTTTCTAGTGTTACCTGATATCCTCAGTTTGGTATTGAAGTTGAAAGGCACTGGAAGCCACCAAAATATATAAAAAGTAACAGGAATAACACATGCCGGCAGGATTTAATATGTTATTTGTTATTTTTAATGTTTCACCTTGATTGCAAAATGCCTTAGGGCTATCGGATAGGGTGCTATAAAAAATTGTCAATTATTATTATTTATTATTAATTTCATTAAAAGGGATTAATATGCCCTCAGCCATAAAAAGAAGACAAAAATTAGTACTAGCCCACCTTTGAAGTTCTTTTCCAATTATTTCTCCATTTAATAATTTTTTGCCTTGGTGTATTTATATCTGTTACACTGTAGATTTTTGCCATAGGGTTACAATTTACGGCAAAAAACAGGGTGTATGTTCAGAAAAGAAGGTAAACTGAATGACACAGGACTTAAAAGTACCATCATGATCATCTGTGGGGATACATTTAGAGTAATGAAAAGAAATAAAACACCCTGAGAGCTTACACGGTTTGTCTGACTGTGTCTGGTACCCCTTTGTGTGGTCCTACAACCAGAAAAGCAATATGAAATAGTTTTGTTATGCTGTTTGACAACAGTTTTGATCCCAATGTAAGGTAGGTAAATTCTGCTTACCAGCCAAGTAAGGCTCGTAAGCAGCCCATCAGGCTGGAGCTTATCTTATCTTATCCCCATTTCTGTAGCATGAAGTGAGCAGGAGTATTTCTACTCCACCCTGGATGAGATGCTAGTCCATTGCACGTCTACCCTCCAGCATTAAAATTGCCAGTACCCATTCATGCCCTAGGTGGAGAGAGGCACTGTAAGGGAAAAGTGTCTTGCCCAAGAACACAACACAATGTCCCTGGCCAGGGCTTGAGCCTAGATCATTTGCTGCCGAGTTAGGCGCACTAACCATGGGGCCACCACACCTCCCACAATGTACTCACCTTTAATTAGCAAATGTAATTAATTCATTTTTCATTTATTTCTATATTAATTGATCTATTTATCAATAAATTTGTTGAAAATTTGTTTAGAAAGGATCTGTACCCAGTTATTGCCAAACATGTTTGATCATTGGTTTAAGACATTGATCAATGCATTACTTAATTTTCTGTTCCTGTAACTACTGTTATTTCATGCAGAAAAGACCACCTAGCCTAAGTGATAATGCATGCTAACTGATGACTTCATGATATGCTCATGTCTTTTCTGTGTCAAAGTCAACTCAAGAACGTACCTGCTTGGATTGCTGACCTGAGTGGCACTATTGTTGGCTACACTAAGGTTGCTGTCCTGAGTAGCATCATTGTTGGCTACAGTGAGGTTGCTGTCCTCAGTAGCATTATTGTTGGCTGGACTAGGGCTGCTGTCCTGAGTAGCTTTATTATTGGCCACACGAGGGCTGCTGTCCTGAGTAGCGTTATTATTGGCCACACTAGGGCTGCTGTCCTGAGTAGCATTATTATTAGCTACACTAGGGCTGCTGTCCTGAGTAGCACTATTGTTTGCTTGACTAGCGCTGCTGTCGTCAGTAGCATTACTATTGGCTAGAATAAGGCTGCTGTCCTTAGTACGACCACTGTTGACCACACTAGGAATTCTGTCCTCAGTAACATGGGTGACTTCAGGATTGTTTTGGCTGTAGGATTAGTGAGCATGTAAATGTAAGTTCCCTGGATCATTAACTTCAACATCTTTACAGATTACAAACAACACTTTTTAGCATTGGTGGAATGGTTGTGGTTTTATTCTTCATAAAATTAACACATTTCTTACTCTTTCCAACGAAGATTTTGAATTGATAAAATAAATTTTCATTTCATAAAATTCCACACAGACACAAACAGCCCAACTCTGTAAAATTATTACAATGTGCACAGTCATTCCATTTGAATGCAGTGACATGCAGAGTAGAAAAAATGGTAATGCACCTACTGGAATGCTGATGGATTCTAGTCAATAGGTAGTGGGTTTATTCTAATTATGTTATAACAATGTCTAATTGAAAAGCACATTGTACTTCAAATATGTAGTAAACATCGATTAACATCACTTTTTCAGTTCATGGGCTAACAACATGACCACTTACGTGGCAAAGTCCCTTTCCATAAAGGCTGTTGGTAAGGTCGCATTGAAGTTGAAATCATCCATAGTACACCATAGATCAGGTACTGTGACATCCAGGTTGCTTAAATCTTCCAGATTTCCAAATCCTAGAAAGTTTAATCCATCTTCAGGATAAGAAGGCATGCCCTGTGTTTCCTGCATATTCAATATGGATTTGTCTGCCACCATAACAGATAATGATGGCATCAGTTCTGGCAGCCCACACCCTGAAAGGGCAAATGATTCTGGCTTGGTACTTAGAGAGCCAATCCAGTCATACACTGCACCCATTTCATCACTTGCTCTAAAAGCCCGTCTTTGAATACCCAAGGTAACATGACGGACTGAGACAACAGCACGAGCTTCATTAACTACAGGTTCAGGAGGTAGTCTTCTCTTACGTGCAGCTTGCAACTCCATTTGCCTCTTGGTTGCCTCCTCAATCTCCAGCTTTTGTTTTTCTTTTGCTCGGTCAGCTGCCAGGGACTCTTCATACTCCCTGTCCTGTTGGGCTTTAATGGTCTCACGTTCAGCACAAGTGCCCATCAGTCCACCATGGTTGGCATCATCATTGCATTCTTTCTTAGCATGAACTTTGGTTGGCTTCCTATCCACTTCAAAAACCTCTGGCAACTCTGCGTCACACCCTTGACTTTCCTTTTCAACTGATCTTGTCATCAAATAAAGTCTGACTGTGGTCAGGGCATGGTTGGTTATGTATCTGGCCAAAGTGAAGTTTGCAAAGGATATCTGATCACCTTTGAAGTTTCCAAGTGTTGATGTCATGTCTTCAAATCTACCATAAAAGCTCATACCACCTGGGAAGAAAATTGATTTACCCAAAGCAATCAAATCACGAACATCTGAGCTACGTTCTGCTCTCACAGTTCTAGTCCCACCTCCTTTTGCAAGGCGAACTCCAACATACCTATTCTGTTGCGGGTCATAGTGCAGCCAGCCAAACTGAACTTTACGGTAGCCATTTATAATTTGGTTAGAGGGTCCTGGCTCTGTACTTGCCTTTTCTTCGGCTCTCTTTTTCTTTGGTTTTACCCTTTTTTTGAGGAGATCAAGCAGCTTTCTTTTCTTCTCATCTCTACTCTCACCTCGCAACTTTTCATTTACAAAGCTTCTTAAGGACAGCAGATCTCCCCTTCGCAATGGTCCTAACTCTTGCAATTGTTCATCTGAGGCAGTATTTACTGCCGAATAATCCATCTAAAAAATAGGAAATAGAAACTGCATTAAAATTATAAATGCCATCAATACAGCAACGTCTGAAAAAGGAATATTATTTCCTTCTATCTGGTTGATTCATTTTAACGAGTTTCAAACTTATTCAAGTCCATGAATTTGCATCTGACTGGATGGTAAAGATCTCTGACGAGTCTAATTAATGATTGTTTCCTGGCTGTTTATGTTTGATCCTTTCAATATTTCTATTTAAGGGTTATGCAACGCATTTTTGACGCATGCAAAGGTGGCTCAAACAGCGGTGAACTACAGCAGTGGGGAAGACAAGTTAGGATAGTTATTTATCGAAAAAACTATCGGGATGGTGATCATGTCCAGACAATTAAGTTCACTGCATACCTTCTCGTTCCTGAATCGAGCGATCACTTCGTCTCGAATCTCTCTTTTTGCGAGAAACTCGCATATCTATAAGCAGAAAAATGCGTTAAGTTGAAATCTGCGCTATTTTATGCAAATTTAGTGAATTCCAGTGAATACCGTGAACCTGAGAGTTATTTACCTCATTGATTTCGGTTTCGAGTTCCGCCATCTTCTCTTGAGAAGCAACTTGAGCCCGCATTACTACGGTCGCTAAAAAGTCGCTAAAAAAGTCGCTAAAAAAGTCGCTAAAAAAGTCGCGAAAAAAGTCGCTAAAAAAGTCGCTAAAAAAGTCGCTAAAAAAGTCGCTAAAACGATAAAAAAATCACAATTTTTGCATGGCACTTATGAGCCACCGTAGACCCAAGTGCAAAATCAAACCAAGGGTCCAGTTCTTCATTGTAATATGCTGACTTGAGAGAGGCTTTGTAGAACTACATCTGGCTCATCTGTATTGTGTTGGGCAGTCAACCATTAGCAGAATTTTTGTTACCTGGATAAACTTCATGTACCTTCAATTTGCTCATATATGCATATGGCCTTCAAGGAGGACTATTGATGAGACTATGCCAGCTATATTCAAGGAAAAATACCCTCACACGAGAGTCATAATAGACTGCACAGAAGTGAGATGTGAAATGCCTAGCAGTTTGCTCTTAAACAGTGAACGTTTTAGTTCGTATAAAAACCATGTCACCTTAAAGGCCTTGATCGGTATTGCTCCCAGCGGAGCAATAACATTTATCAGTCAGCTTTACACAAGGAGCATCAGTATCAGCCAGCTTTACACAGGGAGCATCAGTGACCGAGAAATTGTAACAAGGAGTGGGTTCCTGGCTCAAGATTTTGAATGTGGTGACCAGATCATGGCAGACAAAGGGTTTCAAATTGATGACTTGTTACCTTTGGGTGTCCAGAACAAAATCCCACCATTTTTAGGAGGTGATTCACAAATGTCTGCTGAAAATGTTGTCAGAACCCAGCAAATAGCTAGCGTAAGAATTCATGTTGAGAGGGCTATTAACAAAATAAAGAACTTTAATATCTGGGACAAGGTAATTTCCCTCAGCATGTTTGGAGTAGTGAATCAAATGTGGTCTGTATGCGCATTCCTATGCAACACACATGACCCTCTCATATCAGAATGAATGACCTAACCATACTTTGTGTGGTCAAGCATGACTGTATATCTATATGACAATCAGTACGCACTTTACATATTCAATGTGTTAACCATAACGCCTTTATTAACATACCCATATGGAAATCTACTTTTCATCCTTAACCAAAAACAAACTTATCTTAAATTTCATTTGTATCAAGTACTGTACTAAGGCCTGTAACTATGATAAACAGGTACATTTGGTAATTGTTAAGTTTCATTTCTTTCAAAGGTAATAAAAATCTGGTGCCAATACGTGGCTATTACAATTACAGTGGTTTTTCCTCATCATTAAACGAATATCCTAACTATTAGTTTAGCATTAGTGTTAAAACTCGTTGTTTTCTTTGGTTAAATGTCACTCAAATTAGAAGGAAAACCACTCAGTTATTACTCTTCAGTAATTTGCTGGAGTTGCACAGCTTTGATATAAGTGATTGAATTAGCCATCCAAGGGTATCATAGATAGATCACAATGAGAACAACACGATGCAATTTAAAGATACAACTTAATTTAAGTGTGATACAAGGTCCTGATTATTATGAAGTGGGCTGACCAAGCTGGTTTCTTTTTTCTTTAACTACCATGGGAGACAAAACACACTGGTAAACCCTGGCACTTTATATAATCAGGCCAAATGAAATGTAACCTAACTAATTGTCACATTGTTTCAATTTGCAGTCAGTTTATGTTTTATTATGCAAAATAGTATTCTATATTTTCTGAACATGATTATATCCTATGTCATAGAAAAGTTGCTGTATCCATGAATTAGAATGTCATTTTTATGTTTTGCATAAAAGGTTTTGAAACAAGTCATTGGCTTTTGCTAAACTCACTGGCTGCTTTGGAGATAAAGTGTGTGAAGTAATAATTTTTCAGACGTTGTTGTAGATTGAGCCAGAACTGTTCCTGAAATGGGATTCTCTCAATACTCTTTCCTCTGCTTGTATAAACAACAAAATCACACCACCTGGCTCCTGTGATTCCTAGCTGGCCCTGTACCCGTTTGTAGTAAGAGTGGTCTCGTTTCAGCTTTGGCTGGCCATCACAATTTTCCGAAAAGAACCCATCATGAGAACAGGCATCAAGGGGTGTTACCATAAACTTTGTTTCTGGACATTTGACTTCAATAATCCCAAAAGGTGAGTTACAGCCTTTGTCTACAACTTTGCCATCTGGGGAGGCACCAAGGTATGGTGAGGTTGAACCAACAACAAGACCTGACTTGTAAGCCAAAACCGGCTTTTTTACTGAATGCATGTACTTCTGGTATTGTCTTATTGCAGTACTTTCATACTGATTACCATGTCTGGTACATCTGTTATTTATTGGTTTTGGATGTAGAAGGTTGTCAACAAGGGACTCGTGTTGTTTTTTTCTGTTCACAATCAATCCAAAATTGGAAGCAGTAAATCTAAACCTTCTTTCCCTTTTCCATTCCTCACTGCCTGATTGCCCTCTTGTTTTAGTTTCAATGTCATTCACTTGAGATTTGTCCACTTTAATGTTTCTTAATAATCTCTACTCGGCTTCCTCAAGTTCTTCTGGTACTGTGTAAACATCATCTTGGTTATCCATCAAAGGAAATAATGGATATTCATAGATTTCTTATAAAGGTACTCTTGAGAATGAAGATATGTCCATGTACACATTAAAGTTGTCTTCAGTAAAAGCTAGTTGGTAGCTCCCATCTGATCCCTGAGCATAACTGCCAAATTTTGATTCAATACAATCAGGTTGGTTGGAAGTATTGGATGCCATGATTTGTGCCAAGGCCATTTTGGGATTTATAGCCTCAAGTTCTACTTAAAGTTCAGATTCAGCTTGTATCTGATTCTGTATGGTATTTCATACAAAAGACACTTGACTCCTGGTTCCCTTGAAGTAGTAGATAGTTTAGCTTCACTTTTAGTTTTAGACACAAAGACATCCATCACTGGTTGCGGTTTTATCACATCTCTTTTACCTCTCTTATGCCAAAGTTGCAATCTTGAAGTGCAGGCTTCCTGAGGGTTTATTTCATCCTCATTGTCTAGATCGTTAACATGATTGCATTCATGTAAACTGTATTTGCAGATCATAAGCATCAATGCTAATGTATGGTTCCAATATCCGAGTTCTCCTGTAATACAGGTGCAAATTGCATGGATAACACTTCCAGAAATGATCGACAAAGCCAATTTTATGTTATGGGGTGGGTCGTTTTTGCTAAAGCTATGGTAGCAACGTGCTTTAAAATAAAATAAATTTGAGTCACTAGCCGTTTCCATGTCTTTCCAATAGCGATCTTTTTCGAATGTCGTCGCTTTCCTTATACATATCGGCACAGAATGATTTTTACTTGGGTCAAGATTCTTCCCTGTCTTGGCAATATGCAAATTCATTTCAGCTCGTGTGAAAAAACGGCATCCTTTGAAGACTTTTACCCCATCCATCGTTAGGATACAAGGGTGTAAGAGAGCAATCTGACTTGTCACTTGGATTGTTGTGTGCTGTTTTTAATCGTTTACGTTTTTTCGTCATCTGGGTCGATCACATTTTTATTTCTGCCGGATTTAATGTATTCTTCGACTCTGGAAAAAAATTCACTTGTATAAATCTAAAGCAGCAAAACAATAAATAACATTGCACATTTGAAATTGCTGCTATTGGGTGATTTCTAACTAACAAACTCGTATTAAGAGAAGGTTGACAAGTGGAGAAGCGCGAAACGGTCCCATTTCTTATTAATAATCCAACTATAATAATTATTTTTCTTACGATTTAGCTGCAATCGCTTCGAATGTTTCAACTATCTCCGAAAGTAAAGCTTACAAAGAAGTGCAAGTGAATTTATCAGTCTGTCTCACCTACCGCTTAACAAGTTGTGCCTTCGTTTTGAGACCTTTCAATGAATCTCCACGACATTTGAGCCAGAAACGAAGCTCGTCGTTCTTCAGATAACAGGGCTGTCTTCCACAGAGGCTAGCTCCCACAATATCTTCCTCAGTAAGATTAGTTTCCATGTTTTCAGCAAAAATATCAAAGACGGCGGGAAAACTTGAGGACTGACCAGCCTCGTTTACGTGACGTACGGCCCATTCTCCCCGCGCCGTCCGCCATATTTAGATTCGGTGTATAAATCTACCTATTTGATTCATTTCCGTTTAATTTCTGCGATCAACACCTCGTCTCGATCAATTTTGCCGCTACAACTGTTTTCTGAAAAGTATGGTGGCTCTCAAGAGCCATCCACCTACAAAAATTTTCATGACTTTATCGCGCGATAAGTTTTGCTAAGTCCATTCATTCAAAAAATTTGCAATCAACATTATCGCGCGATAGAACAACTTATCGCGCGATAGAACTACTTATCGCGCGATAGAACAACTTATTGCGCGATAGAGTGTTCTATCGCGCGATAGAACAACTTATCGCGCGATAAAGATGAAATAAACAATTTTAAAAAATCGAGTTTCCAGATGGGATTTGAACCAACGACCCTCCGTGATCTATTCGGATGCTCCAACCACTGAGCTACAGGAGACTCTATGGTGAGCAAGGGTCAATTAGTGGGTATTGACTGGAACCGCATCACGCCGGTACACAGCCAAACATCAGCTAGCGCATAGAAGCTCACTAACAGCATCACGCTGTCACATTAAAGCATCACATGCATTAAAGCATCACATGCAGCCAACCAGCCTCCAAAGTGAGTATGTAAAGATAAAATAAACAATTTTAAAAAATCGAGTTTCCAGATGGTATTTGAACCCACGACCCTATCGCGCGATAGAACAACTTATTGCGCGATAGAGTGTTCTATCGCGCGATAGAACAACTTATCGCGCGATAAAGATGAAATAAACAATTTTAAAAAATCGAGTTTCCAGATGGGATTTGAACCAACGACCCTCCGTGATCTATTCGGATGCTCTAACCACTGAGCTACAGGAGACTCTATGGTGAGCAAGGGTCAATTAGTGGGTATTGACTGGAACCGCATCACGCCGGTACACAGCCAAACATCAGCTAGCGCATAGAAGCTCACTAACAGCATCACGCTGTCACATTAAAGCATCACATGCATTAAAGCATCACATGCAGCCAACCAGCCTCCAAAGTGAGTATGTAAAGATAAAATAAACAATTTTAAAAAATCGAGTTTCCAGATGGTATTTGAACCCACGACCCTATCGCGCGATAGAACAACTTATCGCGCGATAGAACAACTTATCGCGCGATAGAACAACTTATCGCGCGATAGAACAACTTATCGCGCGATAGAACAACTTATCGCGCGATAGAACAACTTATCGCGCGATAGAACAACTTATCGCGCGATAGAACAACTTATCGCGCGATAGAACAACTTATCGCGCGATAGAACAACTTATCGCGCGATAGAACTACTTATCGCGCGTTAAATAAACTTATCGCGCGATAGAACAACTTATCCCGGGATAGATAATATTATCGCGCGATAATTTTATTACTAGCTCCCATGGCCCCACGACCATTAGCACGTGGTCACATCCATAGCAAGATGGCGAACCAAGTTTCGAAGGTGAGTAATTGTCCAAGAAATAAAGACTTTAATTCTTGATTTTTGAGCAAGAGACGGTAATGTTTGGGTTGATTTAAATTATATTTCTATGCTTTCTTAGCAAGTGGGGTTAAAGATCTGACAGGATTCTCCACTCTGGTATAACGTCAAAACACGCCCAAGTACGATATAATTTCAAAGTTCAGTGCATGAGTTAATCAAGCTTTTTATGCTTTCTTTTAAAGCAATACACAGCAATGTTCCTTGTGTTTTTCCTACCGACTACTTTGTGCGTTCTTCCCTCCTACATACCAGCCATCGGATCAACTGAAAGCCCTCGAGACATTGTCATCCAACAGTATTTCCAGTTAGGTCTAGATTATGTGGAAATTCTAGCGTTTTTGGCACTTTACCATGGTATTCATTTAAGTCTTCGCCATTTGAAGCGCATTTTGAAAGAGAGAAACCTAAGTAGAAGAAACAACCAGTCCAATGCCATGGAGGTCATTAATGCCATTGAAATGGAAATTCAAGGGAGCGCAAGCTGTGTAGGCTACAGGCAAATGCAGCAAATTTTGAGAAGCAAGTATTCTATAGTAACATCAAGAGAAAATGTTCGTATGGTATTAAAAGAACTTGATCCTGAAGGGATCAAAAACCGGTCAAGCCATAAGTTAGAACGCCGTCAGTATTTTGCTAAGGGACCAAATTAGTGAATATATATGAAGTTCATATATTTTGAACTGCGGTATTAAATACGTATGTTGCACGATCCTTCGCAGTAGATAGCGCTATTTATGCAATAGCGAAAATCAGACCTGAAAAAAATCAGACATGTACGGGATTCGAACCACTGACCTCTGCGATACTAGTGCAGCGCTCTACCAATTGAGCTAACAAGCCAACTGGGAGCAGGCCGTTAAGTTGATTCGTAATAAACCCGCGATGATAAATCAGATACAATGAATATATGAAGTTCATATATTTTGAACTGGGGTATTAAATACGTATGATGCACGATTCTTCGCAGTAGATAGCGCTATTTATGCAATAGCGAAAATCAGACCTGAAAAAAAGCAGGCCTGTACGGAATTCGAACCACTGACCTCTGTGATACTAGTGCAGCGCTCTACCAATTGAGCTAACAAGCCAACTGGGAGCAGGCCGTTAAGTTGATTCGTAATAAACCCGTGATGATAAATCAGATACAATGAATATATGAAGTTCATTTATTTTGAACTGCGGTATTAAATACGTATGATGCACGATCCTTCGCAGTAGATAGCGCTATTTATGCAATAGCGAAAATCAGACCTGAAAAAAATCAGGCCTGTACGGGATTCGAACCACTGACCTCTGCGATACTAGTAAGGCGCTCTACCAATATGCCGATTCAGTCTCATTTACTTCTGGTGGGTCACGTGATCTGAATTGGGTAAACAAACAGCCGACATCTTGAATTTTCTAGACAAAGCTTGGTACGCAGTCAATAATTCTAGGCAAAATGGTCCATTATTGCTGCGTTTATGGTTGTCAAAATAATTCGATGGATAGTACAATTTCTTTTCACTCTTTTCCTAAAGGAAATAGTTTACAGAAGGTAAGAAGTTATCTTTCTCGAGCATGATCAAAATAAAATTCTTTCAGCTTGGGCAAAAGGGTTTGTTCACAGTTGTCATGGTCAAGGTAGATTCTTTCAACATTAATACACCTTGAAACATTCAAATATACTACAAAGTCACACCATTTAAGTCCTGTTAGAAGAAGCTGACCTTGGACCTGTGCATAGTATCTATCAACATGTACTCTCTTCAGGTAAAATTTGCCATTTTCCGCCTGGCAATGAAAGGTAGGGTCTTGACAAGCTTTCATCTAAAGACTTATTCCTCCATTTGAAGGGGCACTTAATCTCAAGCAGTCCAAAATGATTCTTTTCAGATGGATCAAATAATTTTCCATCAGGAGAGCCACCCAGATGTGGGAAAAGTGGATTGATAACAAGACCACTGTGAAGGTGTAGTCTGATCGTCCGGGTGAGTGTAGTCCTGAGAAGGACTGTTGTCGGTGGTAGTGACTGACGTTTCGATAACCTGTGCGGAAGTGGATTCCACACGAACTGGAATAAGAACATTCTACTGACAACAATCATTCACTTGACTCTGATGATGACTTCCGCACAGGTTGTCGAAACGTCAGTCACTACCACCGACAACAGTCCCTCTCAGGACTACACTCACCCGGACGATCAAACTACACCTTCACATGTTACCCCCTGGTTCAAACCATTTACAACAAGACCACTTTCATAAACTGTGAAGAATTTGTTAAACCTTTTTTGCATTTTTCTACAATAAATACACCTTGCCAAAGATTCATGCTGTTTGCCATGCTTTATAGATTCCACTTTTGATAAATCTTTTGGCTGGAATAAACTTCTTAGAAATGCTTCTGAAGGTTTCTTACCATTTACAGGAAATGGTATATGTGGGAAGGGTAAAACTATGTCTGGCTGATTTCCTGAAAGGAGTGTCTCACTTTCTAGTTTATTAATTGTCAAACTTACTTTTCTTTTCCTTCCATCTACAAGTTGATAAGCTAGGTAAGAACCAAGTGGCACGTTTCAAAATATAGTATTTATACTTTGTGTACTCTGCTGATCTTGAAGGAGTTACGGAAAAGGTGGTTTTCTTTCTTCTTTAGATAGAGTATATCTCATTGCTTGGATATTTCTCTCATTTTCAATTGCCTTAACTCTCTTAGCATTTGCATCATAAAGCTTGCAGTTTACTGGAGCACGTTTCCTCTTCTTTTCCTTATCTTTGCACGATTTTGCAAAAGTTGACTTCATCGCTGGCTCTGATTCGATTTTATCAGTTCGTGGTTTGTGCCACTGTTGTGACAAGCTAGTACACGTTTTGTCAGCTGGTATTTCTTTGACTTTTAAGAATGACCAATGGCAAAGCAAGTGTAAAAGGCCAAGAACATGGTTGCAGTGACCACCAGATCTAACAAATGAAATGACAAAGCAAAATGACCTTGGTTATGCTGAATCGAAGCATTCCGTCTGAAAGAATACAGCGACTTGCGACTCAAAATTGTTAACATTACTTACCCTGCTTTACAAGAACAGTTGGATTAACAACAATTTCCAGATTTGTCTAACCCTATTTTCATTGAATGTGGTTCTTCAGTTTTCCTTTGAGACCGATAACACCTGCCTTTCACCCACTGACATTGTTGTGACGAAGCCGTGTAAACATCGTGAAGGTAATTTTCGGCAAACAATTTGTAACCCTTTGGGCCCATTTCCTTTTTTCCTGTTTTCTTTGTAAAGTTAGTTATGTGTCAGAGCTCATTTTTGGTAAGTCTGATAGAGATTTTTCCCATTTGAGCTCGTTAACAGCCAAAAACCTTTCACCTTTTACAAGCAAACTAGTGACGTCCGCCATGTTCTTTGGTATGTTTACCCAATTCACGTCACGTGACAACCAATGTGTATCGGTCTATTGAGCTAACAAGCCAACTGGGAGCAGGCCGTTAAGTTGATTCGTAATAAACCCGTGATGATCAATCAGATATAATGAATATATGAAGTTCATATATTTTGAACTGGGGTATTAAATACGTATGATGCACGATCCTTCGCAGTAGATAGCGCTATTTATGCAATAGCGAAAATCAGACCTGAAAAAAATCAGGCCTGTACGGGATTCGAACCACTGACCTCTGCGATACTAGTGCAGCGCTCTACCAATTGAGCTAACAAGCCAACTGGGAGCAGGCCGTTAAGTTGATTCGTAATAAACCCGTGATGATAAATTAGATACAATGAATATATGAAGTTCATATATTTTGAACTGCGGTATTAAATACGTATGATGCACGATCCTTCGCAGTAGATAGCGCTATTTATGCAATAGCGAAAATCAGACCTGAAAAAAATCAGGCCTGTACAGGATTCGAACCACTGACCTCTGCGATACTAGTGCAGCGCTCTACCAATTGAGCTAACAAGCCAACTGGGAGCAGGCCGTTAAGTTGATTCGTAGTAAACCCGTGATGATAAATCAGGATCGTGCATCATATGTATTTAATACCCCAGTTCAAAATATATGAACTTCATATATTCATTGCAACTTCTGAAATTGTTAAAAAAGTAACATGTGAAGCATGATATAATTTTTGCTGCTTTACAACAAAGTGAGTACTTTCAAAAACTAACTTGGCACGTTTCAGTTGAGTATGGAGTTTGATCCAAAAGTTTCAATTCAAAAACAGGTCTTTTTTATGTTTCGACAACATCTTGACAAGGCCATGAGTTAATGTTGTTAGGTACTAACGTCAACCCATAACCAGAATGTGAAAAATTAGTATGCACCTAACATTCAGATATGCCTTAAGGTAATACAGTAGTGTCTTAACAGGACAAGTTTGCATCATAAAACTCTAGTGCCCTTGCACTCTAGCAAAACACACAGTAACAGTATCAGCATAGAGCACACAAAATTAATCTGTGAAGTTTAAATAGTACAATTAGGTGTTAATTACTCTACTCTTTTGCTTTCTATTGTCTAATCTATTTACTAGTAAGTACTACATTTTTTCACAGATTTAGTTTGGGCACTTATGCAAACTTGAACTCATAAGCTAAAGGATTTTGGAGAAAGGCATCCATTGTACACTTGAAGTAATTGTACGTAGTATAACCTGTGCGAGAGCTGGCTCCTCATCATCACTATCACTATTACCACAGCTGCAGTGTAAACACAATATATTACCTTTGCAATTCATGACAACCAAACCCATATACTCCCAAGGAGGTGTGAAAAAGATGGCTTTCTCAATTCTTTAAGCCCTCTTTTTCTTAGTATTCACAGGGGCCAATCCTGGATTTTCTTGGGATGCAGGGAATTTGCAACAGGGCAACGTGGTCAGATGAGGATCGGGTGGATACTCTCTGCACCCCATAGGCTAATCCACTCCTTGTTTAATTATTTCTTGCTCAATTCAATGTTATTTATATATACAGGCTATCTCATTAAGCGAAGAAAAGTACTAGAAAATCATACTATGTAATGTTATACATTAATGTTCACCTTTCATCTTCAGACAGGAGCTTGGAAGGAATGTCTTCATTCACAGGTCGTAAATCAATCATGTCATGTGGCAACTCATGTCTGTCAGGTGCACGTCCTAAGAAAGTAACATCTTGGTCCTCATTTGATTTTGATTGGAGATTCCTAGACGTGGGAAATTCTTTAAATCCCGGTTTTAAAAACACACTTCAGACATTATTAATTCCATGTGCTCACAACCCTTTAATCTAGTTCCAGTCCCCCACACGGGGTGGTGCCTGGCGCTTACAAAAACAGCAAACAAATAAGAAATCGCGTGTCCATTGATCCTAAATTAATTATCGTCTCATTGGGCAGCTCATCTCTGTCTGGTCCAAATCCTAAAAAGGTGACATCTTGGTCTTCTTTTGACATTGGTATGGGGTTTTCAACAACACCAATTTGGACCATTTTTCCCTCTACGACCATCACTGGCTCATCAGGAGCTATTGCACATGCTGGCTGAACTGAAAGCTCAAAATGTTCTGGGGTCCTTCCCAATGACCCCACCCAGTCATAGACTTCTCGCATCTTACTACTAGGTCTGAATCTCCATCCTATCATACCTTTGTCTGAATGTCGGACCCTGACCAGTATGTGCTCTTCATTAACATTTGGTTCTTCTGTGACTCTTCTTTTTCTAGCCAATCTCAGGCTTTCTCTTCTAGAATATTCTTCCTCCTTCTCCCTTTCTTTTTGTGCTTTCTTTTGATCTGCAGCAAGTGAATCATTATAGGCCTTCTCATGTAGAGATTTCAACGCATCACGCTGACATGAACTGCCTATCAATATACTCTTACTGGGGGATGATTCTTCTTGATCTTCATGCTTACATTCAGTTGTGTTTGTTTCTTGCAAGAAGTCACTTAAAGAAGGAAGTTCTTTCTCATCCTCGGAACCCTCATCATGGCCATGCGAAGTACCTTCCAACAAACTACTACTTGTTAAAAAGTCATCAACATCATCAGAGTCTCTCTCTTGCACACAGATTTTCTTAGTCATTAAGTAGAGTCTCACTCTACTTAATTTGAAGACTTTAAAGTAGGCTTCTAGAGTAAATGGCATAAAGTTTGGGCCATCTTTTATGTCAGCTATGATTTCCTCTTTGAAGTTTCCAACATTAAAAGTCATTTCACTGTCTCTACCTAACTCTGAGACACCATCAGGAAAAAACAATTTCTTGGCACACTCAAGGATATCCTCTATTGAACTTGTTGAAGTTAAGTTTACTTCTCTGCTTCCGCCACCCCTTGAATAGCGGACAGGTACATATCTGTTCTTCTTGGTATTGTAGTGCAACCACCCTAGGCTTATGTGTCTGGTACGCTTTATGGCTGGTGCATTAGGTTGAGAGCCAACGTTTTGTGAACTTGTTGAGGTGGCTTTCTTTTGCTTTGTTTTTGAGATGATGCGTTCATAGAGTTCTTTTTTCCTTTCCTCTCTTGTCTTTACTTTGTCTTTTGAAGCTTTAGGATTCAGTTGAGAATCAACAAATCTTTTTACTGCTAGCATATCTCCCTTTGCTGTTAACCCAAGGCTGATCAAGACATCATCAGTGGCATACTCAATAGCTTCATAGTCCATCTAAATAAAACAAACAGGTCCTTAAGCAAGCAGCTGAGTATAAATTTAAGTCAAAGTAAAAAGTTAATTAAATACAAAAGGCCAATTATTTCTCTGATGTGGTTCACTTTGACATGCTCATTTTGAATCAATCATAAAATTGTTTTAGCTATTCTGGTGAGCAATGCACACATTATTTTTGGGGTAAGAAACAATACTGTACTAAACTATGTTAATTCCTTTGTTTCTATTTCTAGCAACGCTATTTAGTAGTAATTAATATACTGCATATATCATGTAGCAACAATTTATCTGAGAAATTAAGTGATATAATGAAATTTACTGTTTTATGTTAACAGAGCGCATGAATTTTATCTGTGAAGCTTGAATATTTTTTACAAATAAGTTCTAAGTCATGCTAATTCCTTTGTTTTCTACTGTCTAATCAACACTATTTACAAGTAACTACTTCTGTTTCTTTGAAGGATTAGGTGTGTGCACTATATCTACCATCTGCTCAGCCACTATTACAATAACCTTACAGTTATCAATAAAAATTGAAATTAGTTCAGAGCCTCTAAATTAGATCTAAGGAAGAAACAGAGAGGAGTCATTAATCCCATGAAATACACATTAGACTAATACACATTAGTAGAAGCTAAATTCATTGGTTTTTTTTTGTGTAATTTTGACTAATACATATAGTTAAGTACAATATTATTTTATGGGTTTAATTTCTTTGCTATTAAGTAAAATTCACAGGGAAATCACTTGACTTTTCTTAATATCTCCCGAGTAAATTTTAATTTTAATTGATAAATAGAGCAGCCAAATTTTACCAACTTTTTCCTTTTTAAACTTCTGTAACACCTCATTGTTAACCTTTCTTGATTTTAAAAAGCTGCAGACCTGAAAAATATGCAATTTTGATGAAAATACGTTAAAAACCAGAAAAAGCAAAATATTTTACACAAAGTACTATATTCAGCAACGGTTCAAAATGAAATATGAATTTTTCTTTACAACAAAGTTTCAATTCTTAATCCATGCCATCTATTTTCCAACCTTCATGTAAGTTAATAGTCACGAGATCAAATTTCCCTCAGAACAAGAGTCTCGTTGGTCGAAATTAAAGTAGATTTTCGCATTAGCAAAAGCCTAATTCGATAATATGTCAATATTGCTTCTTCAGCTCTCTTGATAACAAAAAAAAGATAGTTCGAATCCCGTACAGGCCTGAATCTTTTTCAGGTCTGATTTTCACTATTGCTTAAATAGTGCTTTACTGCGAAGGATCGTGCACATATACGTTTCATAACCGCAGTTCATATATATGTATTTCATATGTTTGTTGTTTGATTTATCATCTACGGTCGAATTAATTTGATGGCCTGTTCCCAGTTGGCTTGTTAGCTCAATTGGTAGAGCGCTGCACTAGTATCGCAGAGGTCAGTGGTTCGAATCCCGTACAGGCCTGAATTTTTTTTCAGGTCTGATTTTCACTATTGCTTAAATAGTGCTTTACTGCGAAGGATCGTGCACATATACGTTTCATAACCGCAGTTCATATATATGTATTTCATATGTTTGTTGTTTGATTTATCATCTACGTGTTTATGTCGAATTAATTTGATGGCCTGCTCCCAGTTGGCTTGTTAGCTCAATTGGTAGAGCGCTGCACTAGTATCGCAGAGGTCAGTGGTTCGAATCCCGTACAGGCCTGAATTTTTTTTCAGGTCTGATTTTCACTATTGCTTAAATAGTGCTTTACTGCGAAGGATCGTGCACATATACGTTTCATAACCGCAGTTCATATATATGTATTTCATATGTTTGTTGTTTGATTTATCATCTACGGGTTTATGTCGAATTAATTTGATGGCCTGCTCCCAGTTGGCTTGTTAGCTCAATTGGTAGAGCGCTGCACTAGTATCGCAGAGGTCAGTGGTTCGAATCCCGTACAGGCCTGAATTTTTTTCAGGTCTGATTTTCACTATTGCTTAAATAGTGCTTTACTGCGAAGGATCGTGCACATATACGTTTCATAACCGCAGTTCATATATATGTATTTCATATGTTTGTTGTTTGATTTATCATCTACGGGTTTATGTCGAATTAATTTGATGGCCTGCTCCCAGTTGGCTTGTTAGCTCAATTGGTAGAGCGCTGCACTAGTATCGCAGAGGTCAGTGGTTCGAATCCCGTACAGGCCTGAATTTTTTTCAGGTCTGATTTTCACTATTGCTTAAATAGTGCTTTACTGCGAAGGATCGTGCACATATACGAAAAAAAAAAATACTGCAATCGGATCGTTTGGCAATCTGGGGGCTCTAATTCATGTGCTAGTTTAAAAAGGTATCTCTACGCCTTATATTCATAAACAATCTTTCACCTTATATAATTTAAAAACGTATCCCTACACCTTGTATTCATAAACAATCTTTCAAATATAGAGCAATAAAGTCCCTCTCATATCTTTAACCCCACTTACTAAGATAGCATAGAAATATAATTTAATTTAATCCAAAGATTACCGTCTCTTGCTCAAAAATCTAGAATGAAAGTCTTTATTTCTTGGACAATTATATTTCTATGCTATCTTAGTAAGTGGGGTTAAAGATATGAGAGGGACTTTATTGCTCTATATTTGAAAGATTGTTTATGAACATAAGGTATAGGGATACGATTTTAAACTATATTAGGTGTATAAGGTGAAAGATTGTTTATGAATATAAGGCGTAGAAAGCATAGAAATATAATTTAATTTAACCCAAAGATTACCGTCTCTTGCTCAAAAATCAAGAATAAAAGTCTTTATTTCTTGGACAATGACTCACGTTCGAAACTTGGTCCGCCATCTTGCTATGGATGTGACCACGTGCTAATGGTCGTGGGGCCATGGGAGCTAGTAATAAAATTATCGCGCGATAATATTATCTATCGCGCGATAAGTTGTTCTATCGCGCGATAAGTTGTTCTATCGCGCGATAAGTTGTTCTATCGCGCGATAAGTTTATCTATCGCGCGATAATTTTGACTGCAATTTTTTTGAATGAATGGACTTAGCAAAACTTATCGCGCGATAAAGTCATGAAATTTTTGTAGGTGGAGGGCCCTTGAGAGCCACCGTAGAAAAGGTATTTTCATGCTTACAGCAATTGGACTTATTATCCCCAATGGGTCTAATGACCAACCAATATGCTAAATACTTTCCGTTTTGTGGCTTCCAAGCCCCTTGCCTTGTTGGCCGTATGCGCAAGGTTAAAATGGACTGTGTCACTTTCACGATTCCGCCACGCTAGTTTTCCCCTTTTATTCCACTTCGGGGATCCCTGTCCTTCAGTCTGGCTACATCCCGTTTTTCGCACTGGTCTCACCCGAGCCAATTTTCTCCCCCAACTCAGGGCCATTGGTTTTCCATTTCTGTAGTTTAAATCCCCCTTGGCTCTTTCTGTGGCATTTCAGTACAGGGTAAACGCTTTGTCGGTCGTACGATCTCCCGACACTAAATCGTCGACATGAAAACCTCCACCATTTTTTTACCAAATTCAGGATCTATCTCGGGAAAGGTGGGTAAATGGTGTCTTAGTATCCCATTTGATAGAAAGGGCGTCGCATTCATCCCGAAGATGAAACGACAAAAGCTGCGCACGATAATGCTCAAATTGTGGTAACGCACGTCTTCCACCCACATAAACCTCAAAAAGTCACGATCCCTTGTGTCTACCTCTATATTCAAGAAGTGTTTCTCTATATCCCCCACTAGTGCGATCCTATTTCCCCTGAACCTCGCGTTTATATCGAACAACAAGGGGGTTTCATGATGGCCCAACTTGCAAGCAATCATTTAGGAAGTCCCACTTCGTGGGTCGTGGCTGACTCTTCTAATTCCGTCACCCTCACGAAGACGCCTGAACTAAGCTGTTCACGGATGATGGAATCGTATTCTTGTAACACCTCTGGTTCCTTTCTCGACCTTCTTAATTGGCTTTTCTTGTGCGAGAGACTATTGCCTTAATTTGATTTTATCAGCTAAGTTGAAATTGTACCCCCAACGAAGCAGCGCCACAGTTTCTTTGGAAACTTAGCCCCTTTATTGCCGTAATAATAATATTGAGCTTTATTTAACCAGGGAACACCATTCAGCAGTCTGTTCTCTCAGGTGTCCCTGACATAAATAAATACAATAGAAAAATAATGAACAATTATTCCACGAGCGCGCGTTGGATGTGAGATGATAGATAGCCAACGAGGCGCTATGATCATCTCATCCAACAAGCACGGGTGGACTAATTGTTTTATTAAAAACGTTAAATTAAATTATGAAATTTTATTAAAATTTTAGCTCCCTTTTAATTTTAAGCTGACGTGTACGCTTACCATATTTGTAGATTATGGTATATTGGTTCATATACCATAATGGCTAAGCCAATAAAAATTCTTTAATCGCATTATCCAATGATCCAGATTTTAATAATGTACAATTTACAACAATAAATATAAACATAAATTATGAACACCTCAAAGCTATGAAATTAAGACAATTAAATGGTTACAATAACATTGCGCTGATTTGCCTTTTAAAACTTGACACAAGTAATGGTAAAGTAAATGATTAAATGATTACAATAATATTTCGCTAATTTGTCTTTTAAAGCTTGACACAGAATCAGAGTTTTGGATATTCTTAGAAAAGGTGATACTTGTGTACTTAAAAGTCCGTTTCATGTATTAAGTTCTTGGTTTAGGTACATTGCTCAGTAGACTGTCGTGATCTTGTTTTCAAGGCAACTTAACTGAATACCTCCCGTTTCTAAATTCTATGTCGTCCTTGAGTGTTTCGTGCACCTCATCGTTTATCTTTCTTCCCAGACTATCTAAATCCCACACTTAACTAACTTCGCTATCTAAGCTGACTCTGTCTACTGCTACGCTGTCTTGTGCTATAAAATGGACCGAAACTTCCTGTTTACTCTCTATCTCTTCCTTTTAGGGGCCTTGCAACACCCATCTCAACTACAAATTAAGTCATGCCAATCTAGGTTTTACCTAGTTTCGGAGAGCATTTCCGTCGAATAGCAGATAAATAGAATTAATATCTTGTAACAAGGTCAGATCTTGGTCGACTGAATGTAAAACTACTGATATTGTAGGGATCGTAAGTAAACGCAAGAAACCAGAAAGATGCAGTGCTATTAATTACCGAACCAGTACACCGCAGAGTAATGACAATAACAACAACTTTATTTATATGGCGCTCATATCCTTTGCTCAAGGCGCTTTACAATCATAAAAAAAACATTATTAATGAATATTTACAAATTTACAACCAAATCTTATTATATGATACTTTTAAAGACATAGCTAAAATCCGCAATGATTAAAAGAGATAAATTAAAACTAAAGCAATATATATATATAAATCTATAGAAATAATGATCTTTTATTTACTAAATTTAGTAAACAAGTACGTCTCAAGTGCTCAGAGAGTTTCCTTAACGCTGTTATTTCACTGCGGCTTGAACGATTAATTAACAACTATTCACCGAAGTGGAGGTGGTTAGTGGTGGATATTTACCGAGCCGCGAAGGAGCGAGGTAAATATCCACCGCTAACCACCGACACTGAGGTGACTAGTTGTCTTAGTATATACTAAAACCGTGAGATAATATACACCACCGTCGTTAATTTGAGTGATTTCTTCGCTTGTCACGGATGCAGACCGGGACGCCATTTTTTTCCCGAGTTGCTCGGAGGTAAATAGCAAAGGATATTCGGAGTTTGACTAGCCAATCAGAGCGCACCTTCAACGCTATCCACTGTTTTATTATATACTAACACTCTTCGACTTACTAAACCTTTAAGTACAAATTAGGCCGGTTCACCAACTCAAAGATTGTAAAATACCATAGGAAAATGGTTAAAACTGTCTTACAATTTAGGTAGAAAACTCATGGCCTCGTGGCCGCAGTGAAGAGACCAAAGACCACGCATGCGTACAATTAACACAGGAAACTAGAGGAAATAACATAGGAACCCCATGGAGGTTACAAACGCAGTGGAGAACTTTCAACACCATGCCTAGTTTTTTTTTTTTTTTTTTTGGTTTTAAGCAGCAGTTTTTGACGAATTAGTGACATGCCATGGCTGCACCCCTGGTTTCATGAGTCACGCCACCTTTTATAAGTCTCACCACCCTCGATTGCTTCTATCTACCTTACCTTCAGCTCTGCAAAACAAACTCTCTTTGGGTTTGCCTTGTATTTAAGGGATCCTTTTGACTAAAATCGGCGCCCAACAAAGTCCACTCGTAGAGAAATGAGCATTGTAAGACGATACTTGAGCCTCGTAAGTGATTATTTGAGACCCAGTGTAAAAACAGAGAGCACTGTAGACTGGTGTACCTATTGGGTGCCTATTTTCCTTTCTTCTTGTCGTTGTTCTCGCCTCTTGTGGTTGCATAGTCCCTTCTCTACTTAACGTGCTACTTGTGTCACGTGATGATGAACTGATCTCCCTTCTGGAAAGAGTAATAAGTTCATTTAACACTCCCTAAAAGGGTTTTTCAGTGAACAGTGCAAGACAATAAGAATAAAAGATAAACATGTATAGTAAAAAATATAAAACTACATGTTAAAACAACCGATTCAACATCCTTGATTTTAAAGTTTTCTTAAAGTTAGTGAGGTCTTAAAACAGTTTCAAATCACTGTCTAGCGAGTTCCATAATTTTACCGTCCTATTGTGAAACGATCTCTGACCAGCAGTGGTTTTAAATAAAGGAATATTAAGTTGTTGGGAATTTCTTGTTATTCGGTCAGATATCTGCCATCTTGTGGCAAACTGTGACATCAGATTGGTCGGGGTACGGTTCGTCATGGACCTGATTGCGAGAATAGCATCTCGGAAGTAAACCTGCTTTTTTACGGGGAGCCACTCCAATTTCTTAATTGATGGAGTTATGTGTTCAAATTTCTTTGCACCACTAACTATCCGAGCTGGGAAAGTTCTGAACAATTTGTAGTTTTTGCATATTGGTGGCAGAGGTGTTATACCAAACTGAAGAGCATTGGTATAATTTGCTGAAAACAAGCGCATTTATGATGCTCACTGATAGGTTGGAGTTAAATGCGTGCTTTGCCCGACTGATCTGAGCTAATATACTCATGCAAGATGAGACTGTCACTGAGATGTGATTGTTAAATGACAAAGTAGGATCGAATGTCCACCCACGGCATTTAAAGGACTCTGAGGGCGTGAGTTCCTTTCCGAGCAACGAAAGCTTAAAATCGGGCAATCTTCGACTCATCGGGCCGCTACTAAAGAGCATGAGCTTTGTCTTTTCGGGGTCACGGAGCAGAAGACAATTATCAAAACACCAATTTTGGATTAGATGTAAATCATTATGGGTGATGTCCTTTGCTTTGTCAGCATCCCCAACCCTAAAAGACAAAAGAAGTTTAGTATCATCAACATAGCACTCGGTTGAGCATTTCTGACTGACTGCTGGTAACTCATTTACATAGATACTGAACAATAGAGCTCCGAGTACGCTGCCTTGAGGAGGACACCGCAAACAGTGGGAAGAGCGTCTGACAGCGTTGAGTTTATGCGAACTACCTGAGATATCTGCGATAGGTAGCTACAAAACCATGTTAACGCAGATGAGGAGAGACCAATGTTCTTGAGTTTATTTAATAGGATTTCATGTTTGATACTGTCGAAGGCCTTGCTCACATCTAGATACAGTACTGCAGTAGCTTTAGTCTGATCAATCGCTCGTAAGATGCATCTGTAGAGGACACCAATGAAGTTTCAGTTATGTGCCACTTTTTATTTCCACTTTGATTGAATGCAAGTCTTTGCTTTTCTGTCAAGTATGATGTGAGTTGGTCGAGCGCAACTTTTTCACATTCGTCGGCGAGTGATTGAATTTTGTCAAGTGTTGTTTTTCCAACAGAAGTGAAGAATCGATTGAATTCATTTGCCATAGTCTTGACATCTTTACAAAAGATTTTTGCGCTCGCTGATTTCTTAGGTATGCACGATCGTATGGTCTTCCACATAGTGTAAGTATCATTTGCATTTTGACTGATTTGGTCTTCCACAAAAGTCTCTAGAGCGAGTCGTAATTCTCGTTTCACTTCGTTTCTAAAATTCTTATAGCCCGACCAGAGGGCGGGATCATTCGTTCGCCTTGCTAGTTTTTGCCAATGATCTCTGGTTCTCATTAACGCATGAATGTTATCATTAATAAATAGACAGGGGTGAGTTCTCACTTTGACGGTTTTTACGGGCCCATGCTGGTTGAAAAAAGTATTAAAAGCGTTCAATTTGTCTTCAACATCGTCAAAAGTACCTATAAGTTACCAGGGGGCATTTGAAATATCCTTAAGAAATGCTACTTTGTCGTAATTTTTGAAGCTCCTCGTTGTAATGTAAATAGGCTTGGTACGAGGTTTCTTCAGGTTTAGAGTCGCAATGATAAGTTCGTGGTCGCAAACCATGACGGCTACGGCAACGAGAACGTGGAAAACAATAGATCTAATTGGCAGAACAACAGCCTAGCACGTGCGTTTTAAAACTTTGTACATTTCTTAGCCGTCCTTTGCAAAACAACAACGTGAAATCACCAAAATTTGCGTCGTCTGCGAAGCGAAACCGCGGCGGCAAATTCTATTAATTTACAATTGGAATTCAACGCTACTTTTATGCGTTATGTTGAGTTTGAGGTCTGGCGCCCTATGAGACGGTAAACACATGCAGTCATTTTCGAAATTCTAACTAAAAGTAGAAACTCATTTTTTAATCGAAGTCTACCGTGGCGTTGCCGTCCTGACTGCTTCAAGTCCCCATTGAGTGAGCCACTACTTTCGCTTCCATGACAGGATGTTTGTTGTTAGTGAGTATCACATCCAGTAAACTCGCGTAGTTCTGAGTTATCCTCGTTGGTTCGTTAATAACCTGTGTGAGGTCGAAGCAGTTGTAAAAGTCTAATACTGCCGTCGGTTTAGGTCATGCACCACAAAAAACAGGAATGTAAATGTCATGGCTGAGGTGAGCGTGAAGCTGAAGTCAGTCTCGAAGCAGGTGACGGGTACATCATTGGTACGATTGGCCGTACAGATAATAAATGACTTGATTTGTACTTGATTTGTACTTTCCTGTATCCCCAGTCCAGTATCCGATATGATACTTCAGCAAGTTTGACTCATTTAAAGCTGTTATTTACATATGCACAAACGCCTCCTCCGATCTTATAGTTTCAGTCTAATCTAAACAAGGAAAATCCAGGGAATTCGACCTCTAAATCGGAGACGGGGTCCATCAACCAGGACTCTGAAATGGTGAAGATATCCAGTTTATGCTCCTTCGCCAAATCTTTTGCCAGGATGGTAGTGCTCTTTGTTCTTCAGCGAGCGAGCATTCAAATGTGCGATGTTAATATTTTGTTGCTTTCGCTTTATTCCTGTCTTTGTACCATTGCCATTGCCATTAATCATACCAGGATTTAGTTCCACATCTCCAGAAAGTATATTTCTCCTCGTAGAATAAATGGCCAAGGAATTAGGATAATATTGGGAGCTTCGTTTTCGAGAAAAAGGTCTCCTAAAACCTGTGGAAGTTGTGTTTTGGGTAGATTTTGCAACCGCTGTTACAGATCTGTGCTTATTGCACGCAAAACCGACCGACTCTTCTTCCATGGATCAATTTCTCAGATCATCTGCTGATGTGGAAGACGTCGGGGTACAGCTTGGTTCATTATTGATAGCAAACGCCTTTTTCTTAGTTCAAAAGTTACGCAGTGGTCTCGTCGGCAGCGCTTGAGCAAATGCCTAAACCGACTGTAAGGATATGTTGAGGCGACTCTGAAGGAAATTTTTTGAAGTGAAGCATGCGCATATAGCACCAATATGGCTCCTCTCACTAAAAAATCTTCCAAATAGTGTTTTTGTTTAACTTTGTTTATAGAGTCATGAGGTACGGCGGTGCTTTTACCTTTCGAAGTAAAAGGTCAGTGTGGGAGGGTTTTAAAAACTCTGCCACTCCACAGTAGAAAGAAAAGAAACAATCCCTGTTTAAAAGTTGCTAAGCTTCAGTAACTTGGTTTTCTGGATTTGGTCTGTTCATTACTACTGGAGTTCAACAGTCATAACATTTTGGGAACTGAATAAGATAGTCGATCTCAACAAGTGCAGAAGATTTCATCGAAGAACTTGACCAACTATTAACGTTTAGTAGTCATTGTTGTTGTTATTTTTTTCAATAAAAAGTAGTGACAACAAAATACAATAAAAATATTATTGTAAACTCCCCATGGGGGCTTTTCAGAGACAGATATTAATAATACAGATAATCAAAAATACTAAAAAATTGTCAATAAACTATTAAGAAACTATTTCCATACAAAATTTATGACATTAAAAATTGATTGAGATAATTAAAAAATGCTCAAAAATTATCAATAAACTATTAAGAAACTATTTGCATATAAAATTTATGACATTAAAAATTGATTTAAGGAGGCTCGAAAGGGTTTTCCACAATTAATAGCAAGTGCCAATCAGTAAAAGATATCAGGACTGTCAAACCTATCATCGGGATAATGACTTGACATATGCTTAACACTATGTTAGAGCAATCTTTTAAGGGGGCTCGTCAGGCATCATCTGTTGCCATGACAACAGTACAGTAGTGCTAAAAGACCTTTTAAAATTCAGTTTTTGAAGGATATCTCAAAAACCAAGTCGGTGACCTAGTTTTTTTTTTTCAAATTTATTTAACATCATCACATTCTCTATCTGTATACGTGATATAAAAAAAAAAACTAACTTGTAGAACTTGAATTATATAGGAAAATGCTGTTTTAAAATGTAAAAAATTTTCCAGTGGATAAATTTTTGAAACATTTTCTTCGGGAATGCGTAATGATGAAAATAATTTGTAAACAAAAAATCAGGGTAGGTCACCATACTAATTTTCGAGATATTAGTTCATCAACTTAGCAAGCTTTATTTCCGGTTTTTACAATTTTAGCTCACACTTTTATATCCGGTCACGCGCTTTAAACGATACCGCTGACTCCAAGGCTCATTTTCGCGAGGATGAGTTCGTGTCCGCGCGATTAATCGGTGGATGCCCTCAGCGCGGAAAAAATCGTACATCCTGAAGATGGATTCACATTGTTTCGTGATTTTACACATTCTTGAAAAATAAGTCATCATTTGAGACTCAGACTGCTTACCGTTACGACAGTTGGAAATGTAAGAACATTCCGGAGAGAATTCTATTGCGGAATTCGAGATATGATGACAAGTTGATTTTGAAGGTGGCGCCAATGCCAGTACAACATTGAGACCGTTAATGTTGAGTTTCTCGTACAGAGATTGTAGTGTAACTTAAGACAAACCAGCCTCTGCCAGCTTCTGGACCATGTTTGTCGAAAGATGAAGCTTTCCATCGGACGTCTGGATGGTATCCTGTCGTTGTTCCGAGAAGATGGCTTGATCGAAGGCCTCATTCGGCGATGCACATTTACCATGATTGACCGTATAACTGTTGGCGTGCAATTTCAAGTGGAGGAGTGAAAAAAATTCGGAGTTAAAATAATTTGCTTTGACGTCTTCCAGATTGTCATGAGCGCCAAACTAAGCGGAAGTCAGGGATTCATATACAACAGTAATTTGTTGGTCGTCACAGATTTCGCGAATTTCCATATTTTTCAAGGTACTAGAGGTATGAACAAGCCTTGGCTTCATTTTCCTTTTTTTCTCTTTGCCACTGTCATGGCCGTGAACTTTCATTATTCCGTTTTAAATGGAAAACAAAACAAATTTTGCAATGCTTTCTTAAAAAATGCGAGTTTGCATTTTCGTAGTTGTAATTTACAGTTTATCGAGTGAAATATCAACAACCTTTCTCACAAGTTTAAGATGAATATTTTATTTTAATTTTACCGTTTCTGGTTGAATTAGAATTAAAGTCTCATCTACATTTTTACGATCTCTTGTTTACTGAAAATTTTTTTTTTTTTTTTTTTTATAGCAACATTTACACTTCTCCATTTCCGTTCATAAAACATACTGTCAATGTTTACCACCCTGGATCCAACAATGATTTCATTTTGCTTTTCATCTTCCGGTGAGTTGTTTAGGAAAGTTCTCGGTCATTTCATTTTATTAGGAATCAAATTCAATACGAAACAAATCGTAGCACTCAGAGGTATCCACTTAAATTTTTCGCGGAACAAAGTAAGACGTACCGAATACACTCGTCGCGACTTTATTGATGGGGTGTTGACTACTTCATCATCCTCCTTTAGCTCGTTAAATAAACTTTTTTTGACCACTTTCGGCAAAAGTCCTGCCATCCAAACATTTTCCTACCTACTTTCAAGAAGTAAACTTTCCATTTTTGTTTCTCAAACAACCACTTCCGCTGGAAACAATAGAGGATCCCCGCAATTTTGAAACGCTCATGGCGGCCATGTTTGTTTACAACTCGGCCGCGGATCTGATCGCGCGCGCCATCGCTTATTTCTCTCGCGAGTAATTTGCTTGCGTGTATCTTGGAATTCATTCTCCGCACGGTCAAAAAAACCTTTTCGAGCCTCCTTAAAAGGAACGCTTTCATTTTATGTTTGAAAATGATAAGAGGTTCACTTAATTTAAAATGGGGTTTTAAGGCATTCCACAATGTTACAAAGGCTGATAGTTTCGAAAGAAACTGTTTGGGGCTGCGTCGGTGGGAGTAACGAAATAATTTGGATATATCAACAAAGTTGAAATGGTAAATTGACCACCGTAACGATTACAAAAGCTGACGTTTCGAGCGTTAGTCCTTCGTCGGAGCGCATAGAGGAATTGTGGGTTGTGTGTGCTTTCAAAGGCAGAAAATGGAGCTACGTTATTCTGCCTTTAAAGGCCCATTTCCATCCGAGATTTTTTGCAGTCGTTTGTTTTTGTTTTGGAGTCGCGCTATTGTTAAATGGCGAACTCTGATAGTCATTCACAAACACTATTAAAAAGAAAAACAAAGATTTGGTGAAGAACACAGTGAACGAATTTGCAGCTGAATATTTGAGACTGAAAAATCATAAATCGTGTCTGTGTATAAAACTTGTACAAAGCTTACCTAATGTTGAAGGAAATTGTTCGGCTTCAACACTAAATAAAATATAAACAAATAACCAATATTGGCCAAAACTGATTTACTTTACGCATTTCAATCATAGAATAATGACTTGTACAAATGAGATCGCTTACATACATATTTCAGGATCTCAACTAAAAATCAGTCAAATAATTATTTTCACCTCGAAAAAATCTCCTCAGAGTCTCTAGTTACATCGTAGGAACAATGCAATAACATTTCTTCAAAAGCGCTGTCTGTAGTGTTACCGAAACCCATGGTTGTTTTCCTTGCCCTCCTTAAATCATACACAGACTCTCGAAGTCGAATAACCTTTGCCGAGCCGGGCAGACTCGGCCTTCCTCTAGACCGCTTCTTCGTCGGCATCAACTTTTCAAATGACGTTTTTCACCGTCATACATGTGAGAATTAAAAACTATTTACTGATATGGATACTACGATAGTTTGTTGTTCGCACATGATTCAAGATGGAACTTTGAAAGCCCTAATTAGTAAGATGGAAGAAGATGTCAAAGCGATTCCGCAACTACAAGGAAAATAGCGTATTTTTCATATATGAAAAATGATCCGGGCGCGCAAGGCATCTCGGTTGGAAATGGGCCTTTCAAAGCACACACAACCCACAATTCCTCTATTCGCTCCGACGAAGGGCTAACGCTCGAAACGTCAGCTTTTGTAATCGTTACGGTGGCCAATTTACCATTTCAACTTTGTTGATATATCAAATTAATTAAATTGCCTTCGCAACACTTAAGAGTCGAAAACGAACCACTTATCATTCGTCAAGTGTGTAATTTCCTTCAATAAAAGCAAAATGTTTTACCGTCTGCCTTTTTGCAGTACACTAAATTCGAACATTTACAAAAAGGCACCAAAGATGTTAATCTGTCGATCAATTTTCTCTTATCTTACCGAGAAAAAAATTACGACAGTTTTAATGTGCGGTTTACTAAAGGACTGCTTACATATCTTGACAAGAAGGGATTGAATGTATTATCGTGAGTTGAAGTAGATAAGCCAATAGCAAATACATTTTTCCTGTATTCGCATGCAGCTGCTAATTTTTTCGAGCTTATTTGAATTTCCCCAACCAGTGGAAACGACATTGAATAAAGGTTATTTGTTTTGCTGGTGACAGTGTGTCACCTGGAGATGGCATATACGACAAAAAATTTGCATCTGAGGAAAAGTGAAAAATAATTACAATTTACTTCTTTTCCCCTGAGATTAAAAAAATTTAGCAAGTGTCAAACTCTAATTTGAAGATCGGTATCATAAATTTTTTTTTCTTACCACATTCAATGCCAGATTTTCTAACTGCAGAGAAGGTAAGCATCCTGATGTTGCTGTGAATAATAAAAACTGAATTTAGATATGTTTCACCTTATGACTAATGAAATATTTATAAAACTGCAGTTAGGAATTTTCCGTATTGTCAGTTATGACTGTGATAATGACGTGTAGCCCTTTCCAGCGGCTTCAAGACGACAACATCTCATATTATCGACATTAATTTTAACCACATGATTTTAAGGCAAAGGGGACTTTTTAAGTTTTGTTATCAAAGATGGTAGAAGCAAAACTTATTGTACTTGCGGTTGTCAATTCTTTATTCAGTGCGTTTGGAAGTATCATGAATTTAGTGGTTGTTTTTGTCATCGTTAGCGATCGAAACCTGCAAAAAGGGCTAAATCTTCTGATCTTAAACCTTTGTGCAGCAGACTTAATGAACTGTGCGATTTCGCAACCGATATATGTGCACGCTGTTCTAAACTTTGGTGAGACAAGCACGACGTTTATAAAGGCTTTTACGATAGTCGCTTCTATCACTCTGCACGCTTCCACCATGAATCTACTGGCCATGACAATCCACCGAATGAGAGCACTTTCCCGCCCTTTTTCGTATCTTTTTATGTCGAAGCAGCAAGTTGCGATCGCAGTCACCCTGGTTTGGGTAATGTCGGTCCTGGTGGGTGTGTTTTTCGCCACGGACAGTGGCAAACTTGTCGCGGCGTATTTTCATTTGGCAATTACATTAGCGTGGATTGCTGGCTACGTCGGCCTTTTCTGTTTGGTCAAAAGGCACAGAGCAAGAATTGTTTCATTGGAAGGCTCCCCCACTACACAGTTACAAACTGCTAGTCTCGAATATGAGAGCGAATCCGTAAAAACCTCGGCCATTTTAGTGGCTTCCTCGTTGATCTGTTTCTTCCCGGATATTGTGTTGGATTTTATGGGACGTGCAGACGAGAGCAGAATGTCTTGGGGATATACCATTTTGTTTATGAGCTCATCCTTAAACCCATGCTTAATCATCTGGCGTAGCCAACAGTTTCAGGCTGTACTTACCAAGATGTTGCGGGACGTTCGGCAGTGGCGAGGTTTTATGCAATGATAGACTGGAGTGTGCCGTTTGTAAAGCTTTCATCAAATAGTCCTTGAAAACAAGTCGATGCTATGAGTTTAGTAACGCTTTGCTCGTGACTGTCGAACTTATCCATGATAAGTCCCCTAGGGAAAAATAGACATTAAGTAACGAAGGAAAGGCTTTCAAGGTAGTTTTTTTTGGTTGCGGTGAAGCATCTACTGAGTCATCCTTGTGTGAATATTTGGTTTAAAAAAAGAAAATCGAAAACCGATCTTTGCATCTTTGTTACTCAAACAGGTGGAATTAGAGATTAATCGAACAATTTAGCTGGTTTAGAAATTTTTAGAAAGAGGAACTAAACTTCATTTCACTTGAGCGAACTGTTCTCGAAAAGGATGATTTCTTAAATATAAAGTAGAATTTCTCACCGTTACTAATTTGTACAAAATGCGAAAGTCACATCAAGTCACCTAAAATATTCTATGTAAACACTGGCATGAAAAAACTAGATTCTAAAAAACGTTTTTAAGTCGTTTTTCCCTCAACAAACCGATGACTTCCAATGGTTTCTGTTTCAAAAGAATCTGAAAGCATATGGCAACGACAAAAATCACTTTTAAAACCGGTCGCTTCTCTCTGCATAAAGAATATAAAAGTTATGAGCTTTAAGAAATAACCATCATCTGTATGCAGCTGTATGAGCTTTATGAAAATAACCGTCATCTGTATGCAGCTCGAGTCGCGTCGCTTATGCAGGCAAACTTTTAGTCGCATGTACATCATGAAAGACATCCATTTGGCTGGTTTATGGAGTCAGTTGCTCCTTTTATCTTCGTTTCCCTAAAATTAAACGGGTCGCAGAGCAAAGACTGACCTCCACAAGTGTTTGGGGAAAATCAACGAAGAAGGAGAAAGAAAGAAAACCCTTGGTGTTGAGATATTTCAACCTGCGCCAGAATACCTCATTTTCGACGCAGTATTGCTTTTAGTCCCAGAAAATCGACCTTCGATTTCTAAGGAAAAAAGAGAGGGGAATTGTATATTAATTATAGATAATTATTCAACAAGGCTCGTTAAACAATCTACTGTATGCTGCAGCCGCTGAATTTAAGACAGCGTGGCAGTTTTGTGTTAAGTCACTCCAGTCATGTGATACCTTGTAATATATCTGTTCTGGACATTTTTAAATCGCACAATTCCTTTCTGTTTTTGTTCGAACGTTTAATCAAAAAGGTATCAGCCTTCACAAAGATAAAAATTTGCGTTCTTTCGCAGCTTTTCTAGTCGCCTGAGTTATTTGAAAACTACTCAATCAAAAGGTTTGGAGACCTACTTAATAAAATTGAGTCTGCTGAAATCGGTTTGTTTTGCCGAAGACAAGAAACGAGGCATTGGCGCTCACTAGAGCTGTTGCTAAAGTTATAGTGTCTACTGTATAACAATTAAAGCTTAACTGAAACTGATTGTTCCAAAAAGAAACTTATCATAAATTACAGTGTAAGATTTCGCTCTCTTCTATCGAAGCCCCCATGAAGATTCAAAGACTTCACAACTTAATCATAATTAGTCTACACCGCTCTCACATATTTGACTGTTCATTAAGATTATATGTGATGTATATGCGTTATTAATCAAAAGTGAGGTCAAGATGGCTGGATAATGATTGGCCGACTTCGATTTTTGCATTTTTATGGACCGAGACGAAGTCGAGGTCCATAAAAATGCGAAAAAAGAACGAGGCTAATATCTAGCCATCTTGACCAAACAAGCTTGGTTTATAAAGGATTTATTATATTGGAAAAAGATTTCGCTTTAATTTAATAAGAATTAGAATGACTTGTTTGCTTTGAGAGCCGGGAAAAAATCAACTGTATTTGTAGCACAACAAACTCACGAGAATCGTTTCTGTTTTCTTTGTTTTGACTATCTTCTGCCGCTTTTTGCGCTTCCATCGTCGAAATTGTCCAAGAATTACGAACGTAGTTCTAATTCTATTTTTTTCTTGCGCGGGATCAATGCGGGCAATCCCGAGCGGGCAAGATGGGCCCTTCTCGCCCGCTCGGGTAGCCAATGAGAACATGGGATTCGCTTCATCTTGCTCACGGGCGCTGCGAGTGGTGTCATGAATTATCATTATTATTATTATTATTACTTAGCTAGCAGCACACGCGGGCTAGATGAAGCGAATCCTGTGTTCTGATTGGCTGCCCGAGCGTTCAAATTAATAATAATAATAATAAAGTCTTTATTCCCTAAAAGATAAAAATACATAACTTTTGTTACAAATAACTATAAGAAATTTTAAAAAGGCAAAAAGTAAGAATTAAAAATCTAGTATATTACATAAGTAATTCATATTTTAAAACTAAGAGGTAAATAAAGGAGTTTTTCAAATGTATAGTGTTAATCTTAGGCTTAGAACAAGGTCCTTTGGTAAGATTGTGACTGGACGGTTTAACACGAGGCATAATGGGTAAAAGTGGATGTCCTTTAGCATTAGAAACTTTTTTTAAAATTTTACGGTCTTCCCTCTCTACGAGATCATTAACCCTTACAGGCTTAGACGTGTATTTCGTTTAAAACAGCGGTATAAGAAACATTGTACAGGTGTAAGATCGGACTCGGACGCGGCGTAAACAGATAATGCGTAATTGATATTAGATAGAACTATTATATTAAAGAGATGGTGTATTTCTGATCGATTGTACCCTCTTTACGCAGCGTTCTAAGGATATCTAGGGATTTGTTAGCTTTAAAAAGTTTGTTCTTCCCGTGCACTGAAAATTTGCTTACGAAGTCGCAAAAAGCGGAAGAAGACAATCAAAACAAAAAAAATTAGATACATATGATGTACGATCCTCGCAGTAGATAGCGCTATTTAAGCAATAGCGAAAATCAGACCTGAAAAAAAATTCAGGCTTGTACGGGAATCGAACCACTGACCTCTGCGATACTAGTGCAGCGCTCTACCAATTGAGCTAACAAGCCAACTGGGAGCAGGCCGTTAAGTTGATTCGTAATAAACCAGTGAAAGTGATAAATCAGATACAATGAAATATATGAAGTTCATATATTTTGAACTGCGGTATTAGATAGATATGATGTACGATCCTCGCAGTAGATAGCGCTATTTAAGCAATAGCGAAAATCAGACCTGAAAAAAATCAGGCCTGTACGGGATTCGAACCACTGACCTCTGCGATACTAGTGCAGCGCTCTACCAATTGAGCTAACAAGCCAACTGGGAGCAGGCCGTGAAGTTGGTAGAGCGCTGCACTAGTATCGCAGAGGTCAGTGGTTCGAATCTCGTACAGGCCCGATTTTTTTCAGGTCTGATTTTCGCTATTGCTTAAATAGCGCTATCTACTGCGAGGATCGTATATCATATGTATCTAATACCGCAGTTCAAAATATATGAACTTCATATATTTCATTGTATCTGATTTATCACTTTCACGGGTTTATTACGAATCAACTTAACGGCCTGCTCCCAGTTGGCTTGTTAGCTCAATTGGTAGAGCGCTGCACTAGTATCGCAGAGGTCAGTGGTTCTAATCCCGTACAGGCCTGATTTTTTTCAGGTCTGATTTTCGCTATTGCTTAAATAGCGCTATCTACTGCGAGGATCGTAAATCATATGTATCTAATACCGCAGTTCAAAATATATGAACTTCATATATTTCATTGTATCTGAAAAAAATTAGATAAAACGACCCATTAAGGCGCTTACGTTTACGTGTTCTAAATCGCAAATAAAAGTAATCACAATGGCCAATCAAGTCGTATTATACATTTCAGGGAGCCACTGAAGACAGTGAACGCATGATAATGGTCTTGTATCTGATCGGTTGAGAGCAAGTGATTGACACTCCTTTGCACTAATTTCAATTTGCCTGGCTAACAGTAATTGAACAGCCGTATGGTTCAAAATATGCAACTCTTAACTTTGTTAGGGTATGCTAAGCATTCAAGAATCTGGTTGCACTTCCATATTCTATATCTCTTAGAAAGATGTTTTTCGTCTTGTCAAGAGCGTGAGACAAAGAAAAAAATTCTGTTTCCGCATGAGGAATCGATCATCAGACCTTCTGATTACGCGCTCTGATGCTCTACCACTGAACCACACAGACTTTATGTTGAGCAAGGCCCATTCCGAAGTTCATGCGTGACACGCCTCCTGCGGCTAGAATCAGCAATGTCGATAGCTTCATGACGTGGTATGGCATGAATCTATCGACGCGCTCGTGACAAGACGAAAAGATCTCACTATATTTCTTTACCGAGCTCAAAGCTTACCGTCTTTCTCATTCTCTACATCTCTTGTTTGGAATTTAAATCTTCTCGGTTTAACTCTGGTTCTATTATGTGTCGTGACGTCGCCCATAGAAACACTCCTTTCCAGATTTTGCGCAGCCAAAAAGGGAGGGGACTCCTAGGGACTAAGTCTTTTTTTGACTGACTTAATTACGTAATATTATTTTAGAGCTGGAGTGGGAAATTTCGAAACCAAGTATACCCAGGAGTATACAGCTGATTCGAGAAAAAAGGACAAGAGTGCATGAGACAATCTCGAAATGTAATCTGGGTATCTGGTAATCAATGAATTGGGATAGATAAAAAGATTAAATAAATTCATCAAACCTACGATGCCTCGTCATTACAGTGACTTTTCTCAGGCTTCCCAGAAATCCTTTACTCGCACATACTCTCACAAGTCTGTCTGGTCCAGGATACGTTTGCTCAATTCGTCCTACTTTCCAATCTCTTCTAGTAGCATTAGGGTCAATAAGAACAACAACATCTCCGACTTGAATGTTTTCCACATGGAAGAACCATTTTGGTCTCGATCCAATATGCGGTAAATACTCTCGCATCCACCGTTGCCAAACGTGTCTCGTAAGCTCTTGGACTCTTCGCCAACGCTTCCTTAGGTTAAAAGGTGTGCTGTCTACACTCTCGGGTACAAAATTGCCTCCCATCTGTCCGATCAGAAAGTGGTTTGGAGTCAACACTAAGTTGTCATTTGGGTCATCACTCACAGTTGTGAGAGTTCTCGAGCTGAGTAGGCTTTTTACTCCAACAAAAATCGTCTCCAGCTCCTCATCACTTACTTTTTCATCACTGAGTACCGCAGCTATCGCGCGTTTAGCTGACTTTATCATTGACTCGAAGACTCCGCCAAAATGCAGTCCATCAGGTGGATTCCATTTCCATGTTACACCTTTGTTGGAAGTCGTGCGTTGCACCTTGTCTTGGTCAATTGCCGTGACTAAGTCCTTTAATTCATTCGACGCTCCAACAAAGTTTGTTTCATTATCACTCAACATCTGCTGAGGCCATTCCTTTCTCCCATCCATCCGTACAAACGCATTAAGAAATGCATCAGTATCTAAGGACGACGCCAACTCTAGATGGCAGCAATGGGTCAGTAGACAGGGGAATAAACACAAATATTGCTTTGCTCGTACTCTACCACGTCCTTGCCTGGTGAAGTAGGGTCCACCAAATTCAACTGCACAATTTTAAATGGCCTGGATGTTTGCTGTAGTCTGATTCTTGGTAAAGGTGCCATTTGCTGACAGGCTGGCCTTCATCAAAATCGCTTCGCACACTCCCGACACTCTCTCACGACCCTTTTAACTTGTTCGCGTGCATGGAACACGAAATACTTCTCCCGCAGGTGATTGTGGGTAAGTTAAGTCCCATCCGATGACCTTCTGATTCATGATAGTACTTAGCTATCAGTCCGGTGACTTGATTTCCTTTTGGCAAAATGATTGGACATTTCACTTCATAGGGAAGATCATCTGCATTTTGTAATCTTGTTTTCGATCTCAAAATTCCATTAAGCAATACTGGATTCAGTGGTGCCAGTGTACTTTGTCTTGGGATCTGCTTGTTTTTTCTCAGCGCCTCCATTTCTGCTCCATACTTTTTAGTCTGCACTTCCCTGACAACGGCTTCTTCGACATCTGAAAGTACCAATGGCGTAAGCTCGCCCTTCAATCTCTGATCGGCTGGTCTCCTACAGTTTGCATTAAATCGGTGTACCCAGGCTCTCTCTTACTAGAGACAAGCCAAATTCCAGTTCTCCTTTCCTTTTTACCCGAAACCATTTTGAATACCTCGAGGGGTTTAACCGCCAAACACCTTCCTCTCTAGCATTTTCACCGTCAACATTCTCTCCACCTTCCTTACATACATACATACATACATACATACATACATACATACATACATACATACTTCATTGAGACTCCCTTCAACAGGGCTTTTCTGTCACAATGTTAACTAACTTATTTACTGTAATTTAATTAACATCAATTGTATTTAAAATCATTCAAAGTATATCCAAATTTACTACATATAGAACATATTGTTAAAAAGTTTCCGCTTAAAAATATCAATATCTTTAGTACTCCTAATGTTGTCAGGTAGACCATTCCATTCCCGTGGGCGCGAAAATAGAATGCCCTTTGTCCCATCGACAATCTACATCGGGGGATCACAAAATCATTACATCCCCTTGTGTTCCTATTGTGAACTGCTGAACGCTTAACAAAATATTTACGTAAATAGTCTGGAGCTAAACCATTTACACCTTTATATGCTAAAACTAAATCATTAAATAAAACCTTTTCTGTAACATCTAACCATCTAAGAGATCTCCGCCCCTGAGATATATGGTCAAATTTCCTTGAACTTAATACAACTCTGGCAGCAAAATTTTGTACCAACTGTAGTTTGTGTAGATTACGCTTAGATGTGTTCCCCCACACTGAGGAACAATAAAATAATTTACTAAAAACAAAGCTATTTATAAGTAATAAAAGTATTTTCTTATCTAAAAGGTGCTTAATTCTTCTTATCTTTGCTAACTGGTTCATGCAACTAGAGGCTGTTTTAGTAATATGTACATCATAGTTAAGATATTGATCAACATATAGCCCGAGGTCCTTAGCAAACGAAACTGGTGAGATAGTCTTGCCCAGCAGAGTTAAGGAGATATGAGGTAGTCTCTTAAGAAGTTGTTCTGAGCCAACAACCACCAATTTTGTCTTCTCGGGATTTATGAGTAAAGAATTCTCTGCACACTATCTACTTATGTTCCTAAGATCGTGATTTACGGCGACTATAGCACTTGATGAGTCTGATAAGGGAAATTTAAAATGCAATTGACAATCATCAACATACGCAGCGGCTTGACTGTGGGTAATAGCACTGATTAAATCATTAATGTAGACAGTAAAAAGCACAGAACCCAAGATTGACCCCTGAGGTACTCCGTTTGTTAAAGGTAACAATTCTGAGACTGAATCTTCATATCGTACTCTCTGATATCTACTGGATAGATAGCTACTAAACCAAGAAGCTGCAGAAGTGTTGAGACCCAGTTTCCGTAGTTTTCTTAATAACAGATTATGATTAAGGCTGTCAAAAGCTTTTGACATATCAAGCAGTACTAATAATGACGCTGCTTTTTCATCAATTGCTTTCAAAATGTTATCTGTAACATCTACGAGGGCAGTTTCTGTCGAATACATTTTCCTGTTGCCCCTTTGATAATTTGACAGTTTATCATATTTTGTCAAAAATTCCACAAACTGCTTGTGTGCCAGTCTCTCAATTACTTTCAATAGGATGGGTAACAATGAAATCGGCCTGTTGTTGGCTGGTTCTTTTGGGTTCCCTTCTTTGGGTACAGTTATAACCTCAGCAATTTTCCATACTTTAGGAAACGCAGCCACATTAAACGAGTTATTCACCAGTCTGGAAATCACAGGTGCAATGCTCTCACAACTGTCTTTCAGGACTCGCGCAGAGATTTTATCATATCCTGGTGCTTTGTCACAGTGGTAGCTAAACTCTTAATGACAGACTTTACATCAATTTCTTTTACCTCTTGAAACTCAAATTCTTCTGTTTCAGCATGGAGGCCTGTGCCAATACCTTCTTCCCTAAGACCACAATCTTTATCCTCATCCAAACCGTGTTCTCTTGTTATCAGGTTCGCTTTTTTTGCAGTAAGTTCTCCTACTGAAGTAAAATACTTATTAAATTGTTTGCCAAAGTCTCATGGTCCTCAAATGTGCCTGGACGTTTAGCAATACCCCGAGACATACATCGATTTAAGATCTTCCAAGTGGCATTTGCATTACCTCTGCTGTTAGCTATTTCGTTTCTTACATAGATTTTTTCAGCAAGCCTCAGTTCGCGTTTCACTTCTTGTCGGAAGAAACGATATCCGTTCCAGCATAGTTTATCATTTGTCTGAATGGCTTTCTTATGCCAAAGGTCCCTGGTCTTCATAAGCTGCTTAATTTCTGGTTTTACAAACGGATTAGAGCGGGACTTGATCTTTACACGTCTGATGGGCGCGCGCTGATCTGACACGTCCATGAAGAGAGAATTGAATGTTTCCACTTGGGAATCAATGTCATTAAAGAAGTATACCATGTGCCACGGAACAAGAGAGAGATCTTCGCAAAAGCTATCAGGTGACGTATTTGGCTTTGGCTTTAGGGCGATTTATCCTTAATCTAACTTCAACTAAGTTGTGATCACTTATTGAGGACATAATGACTGAGCAAGATTCTGCTAGGTTAGGATCAGTAATCATAATGACGTCAATTAGCGAGCGTTTTGTTTCTGTAATTCTAGTCGGTTCCTTGACTAGTTGTGTCAAGTTGAAACTAGCAGCAAGGTCTTTCAAAGTTCGACTATCCGCTGTATCATCGAGAATGTTACAATTTAAGTCACCCAGAATGATAATGTCATAGCTAAGCAGTAAAATATTCAGGAGACTTCTTGACAAACTATCGCTGAAGGCTGATGTGGTGCTTGGTGGTCTATAAACAGTGCAAATAAGAATAGATTTGCACTGTCGCACTTGAACCTTTATCCAGAGCTGTTGAAAATTTTCATCGCTAATTCCCGTGGGGTCTTTTAGAATAGTCGCTTTGAATGTGTCTCTGATGTATACTGCAAGGCCGCCACCAGATTTATGTTCTCCCCGATCTTGGCGGAAAAACACAAATCCAGGAATCTGCATAGCTTGATTATCAACCGTTGAGTCAAGCCAAGTCTCTGATATAGTAAATATATCAAAGCCATGTTCTTCGATGGTATGTTGTAAAAGAAGAAAATGCTCGCGAGACTTCAACGAACGGATATTCAAATGAGCAATCTTGATGCTCGAATTTGCATGTCGGCCGTCCACGGACGCAATACTCCTTTTTACAGTTCCCGGCGCCATGTTGAATGTGTAGCCGCGCAAACATGATAGCGAGGTTAGTGTTGAGTCGCGTTGAGAGTTCTAGTGATTGTGCAGGTGCTTTGTCCTTTTCATCGAGATATTTCGACAATGAACGATACTTTCCCTACGCAGGATATTCCTCCTTCTTCTTCGAAAAGAAGAGGGAGACACTGTGCCGCTTTTGGCTGTGCTAATAGCTATTATGACACAACAGGCAATCCAACAGGTCTGCATTTCTTCTCGTTTCCGAATGACGTCCAGCAGCGAATTAGATGGTGCAATCTCGTGAAGCGCCAGCGTGGAAAGGACGGATTCTTCATCACAAAGTCAACTTTTTTGTGCTCGGAACATTTTAAAAAAGAAGACATGCGAAAAACGTTGGCAGGTCGCTGGAAATTGGTGAAAGGTTTGTAATGTTTGTACGGTTATTTTGTTGCTTGGATACCGAAAGAAAATGCCTGCTTTGATTTTCGGTATTGTAGTGTTTATGCTGGGATATTTTTCTCCTTATTAAAAAGGTGACATTTATATTTATTTTTGCACTGTGGTCTTATATGATATCTGTGAACTGAATGTAAAATTATAAAATTATAATGTAAAATTCGCCCTAATGTACCTTTTGTTGTTGTGGTTTTTGCATTCTAACCTCTTGGCATTTCCTTCCAAAAAGAACTGGTAAGACTTGAGTTTCTTGTAGTTAGTTCCCTTTAGAACGATATGACGATACTTGCGCGTGGATACCACAACGTAATCCTATAACTGAATAAAGTTCATTTCAGGTAAATTTCTTAGATCTGTCGACCATCCCAGTGCCAAAATCCTTCTCATCGTCGAATCGTATATGAACTCCTCGTTGCTTGGTCCACTACTTCCAGTGTCGTCGCTATTCGCAGCTGATGGCAAAATCTCTCGCATAAGCAATGCGTAGACTTTTGACATCAAATCAGCCTTCGTCCCACCTGGCGACTCTGAATGGGATCGCAAAATAATGCGTAAATCCTTGGCTGTAAGCCTTTGGATATCACCGAGTGACACGATTTCCTGGTCTTTATATTTTAAAACCATTTCGGTGGAACGATTGCAAAGAAGAACGTGAAATCGCACTACAGAGGCTACTCTAACACTGCTATCAGCTGTTTTGAATCTTCCGCAACTCAACACTAACCTCGCTATCATGTTTGCGCGGTTACACATTCAATATGGCGCCGGGAACTGTAAAAAGGGCTATTGAATAATTTTCTTTGGTATCTTGTCCAGACCGAGAATTTTGCTTTTGCTTTGAATTTGGGCCGGGATGTGGGTGAACATCGCCACTAAGAATGATCTGTATTATCACCGGGTTAAAACTTTGACTCCCATTAGAAGAGTAGAGTAAACTTCGTCGAAGAAATTTCCTCTTACTCGTGCACATGGCGACCTTGGTTCCCGATGCAAACATGCTTGAAACTCCATATTTCAAAATTCCTTAGCTTAAAACGATGCATTCCGGGTCAAAGTCCTCTACAGAGTCAGCAGAAATGATCTTAGGATTGTTAGCGCAGTTTGAGAGCCCGCAGATAAGAAAACAAGAGTATAAATACAGAATAAACACAGAGCTCAGGACGACGTGACCGCTCATTTTGCACGATCCTATTACAATTCCTTGATAGTTGCATAGCTACAAGTCTCCTTCGCTGAAACTTCCTTTCCTCTTTTTAACTTAAGACCCCCTCTTCAAAGGTTGGTAGATCGAATTTGCACTCTGGCCACTCTTCTTTTGCCTTCTTCAAGAACTCAGGCCCATTCCACCACTGACCTGTGCTTGCTGAATCTTTAACTGTCAGGCCCCTTGTCCCATAGACAGCTGGGTTTGCGTTAGTCGCTACATAGCGCCATTGACTAGGGGCTGAACACTCGTGGATCTCGCCGACACGATGAGCTATGAATGGCTTGTACTCTCTGCTTTGACCTTGGATCCAATATCCCACATTCTTACTGTCCACCCAGTATGTCACCTCGTCTATGGAGATCTTGAGGGCTGAGCAAATTTGCATTGTTAGTCGTGTACCAATCAACGCACCTAGTAGCTCCAGTCTGGGGATACTAACAGCTTTCAATGGTGCAAGCTTGGACTTAGATGCAATAAATCGAACAGTAACATCATCATTTTCATAGACAATGACGTGCGTAGACTGCAGCTACATATGCGCTCTCGGAGGCATCTGTGAATGTATGGATACTCAACTCCACTACCTTAGCTACGGGGCCTTTTAAACATCTTGGGATTTGCACTAGTTTAAGGTCATTCAACTCTCGAAACCACTTAATCCACTCTTGCCGATGGTGTTTCGGCAACAAATCACCCCATGCCCCTGCTTCTAGCCGTGCTTTCTGCATCAACAACTTCGATCTCATTATGTAAGGCGACAAGAAACCTAGTGGGTCGTACAAGGTAGCTGTATTTTTTAAGACATTTCATTTGGTGAATTCAAATCCATCAAATTGCAAAGAGTGCCGGAAAAAGAAGTTGTCCTCTGTTGTGCTCCACAGCATACCAAGGGTCTTGGTAGTCGGCAACTCTCTCTTCTCTAAATCGATCTCAAAAGCTCTGTCTTCTTCCGTTATGTCAGCAATCGCATTAACGTCGTTCGATACTCACTTGCGGATGTGAAATTCAGCCCTGTCGCCTAATTCGGTCAGTTGCTTCCTCGTTTCTTTAGCCTCCCCTACAGTGGGTGTTGAAAGCATGAGGTTATCCATGTGGCAATGTTCCAAAACTGCTCTAGCTCCCAATAAAATTCTGCATGTTTTTGCCAAACGTACTGAACACCGAATGGGAAATAACAACCTCCGAAAATGAATCTCTGAAATTCAAACACCCTGGGTGAATCATCACAGTCTAATTTCCTATAGAGAAACCTGTGCCGTGGCCTGTCAACTGGTCTGAGACTTAGTTGATGGTACATTTGTGTCACGTCACCAACTAAAGCAAATGGCTCTTTCCTGAACTTCACTAAAATGTCCACAATGTCACTTTGCAACTTAGGACCTGGTTACGATTCAGTGTTTAAACTCTTTCCATCTTTCTGAGCCGAGCCATCGAATACAATCCGAACTTTGGTTGTGGACTTCTCTGGGTGAACCACTGGGAAGTGTGGAAGGAACCATTCTGGGGCTGGTTTTGGCTCCATCTCAGGAACTTCTCGGATGTATCCCTTCCTGAGGTAGTCATCAATCGTTGATTGATACGCATGAGCGAGGCTCTTATCCTGAATCAACTTCTTTTCGACTGAGCGAAGGCGCTTTTAGCCATCTGTCAGTTTGATTGCAATTGTGGTCTGTCCTGTTTCCAAGGCACAGCAACCTCATATCTCTCTCCAATGAATCTCATGGACTCGTTGACCTTGTTGACCCCTAGCCTCTCACCCGGAGTCAGCTGTCGATCTACTCGAGGGGTAATGCCAATAGCCTCAAGGTTCCAAAATTGTTTCATCAGATTGTTAAGCTCCCCGTCATCACCGTATGACTTCTGCATCAGATGGGTGTGAAAAAATCCTGTGCTACATGACTCGTGTTGCTCACACACATCGATGGCACCAATGGCTGTCCACCCTAGTGGACACAGTCTTGCACTTGGCTCACCATCGCCTCCACGAACTTCCTTCATAGGAAATAGCAAATTGTAATAATCTGAACCAATGAGCATGTCGATTTTGCTTCTCTTCCCATTTAAGGAGGGGAATGTTCTTCATATGTTTCCACTGATCTCTTATCCCTAACCAGTTAGTCGGTTTCATGCCACCACAAATAATTTGCGATGTGTTCGCAACGATCACAGTATTTACTCGACAATCCAAACTCTCTAGTCCAATCTCCATAATGGCTGACATTAAATCAACCTTCTGATTATTTGCAACCTTAATAGTAACTCTCTGTTTTGGACCTTCCAAACCTAGCTCTTCCACCCCTTCTTCGTTTACATAGGTGGTATCACTACCCTCATCTCAAAAGCAATTAACTTGCAAACGCTTGGCTCCATGTTTCAGAAAAACTGGGACGGTGCAAAGGGCGATTCTTCACTGTTCGTTTTCCTTTACTGTTTCATACGTCCTAGACTCGTTCCAATAGACATTAGATGCATTGCAAGAATCAGTATTCCCCTCCATGGAACCTGGCAGACTTTTGCTTCGATGAAGTATCTGGTGGTGATGCTCCTTGCACCCATGCACACCGCACTCCTTACTCCAACGACATCCCTCGCCTTACTCCAACGACATCCTTTGCCCAGGTGCCCTTTTCCTAAGAAACGATAACAAAGGCCTAGCTTCTTCGCTGTCTCTCACTTCTTTTTACTTTCCGTTCCTTTAAACACCTCGCACTTCCAAATTGGGTGTTTCTGGTTACACACCTTGCAAGGGCGGTCACATTTATCTCCAGTCGCGAAATACAACCGGGCCATTTGACATTCTTACCACTTGCACTGGAAACACCATTCTTTATCTCTGATGCTTGAATTTGGTATTCTGCTTCTTCGGCGACCCACTCCCGCAATTCCTCAAAAGACTCCAGCTTTCCCTTTTCTTTAAGCCATCTATAGTAGAGGCTAAGCAAAGATTGGGGAACTTTTTTCCAACACAATACAAAGTTCCGCCTTCAAGATGTGAGGTGTGTTTGTTTTCCTTTAAAGTAACCACTGTCCTTTCCACTAGATCAGCAAATCTTTCCAACTCTCGAGGGTTCTCAGCGTTCAAAGGTTTCATCCTTCTCAACTCATCAATATGCGCCTGAGCCTGTCGTTGGTTTCCTCCATACTTTCGATTCAATCTCGCTTTTGCTGCTTTATAAGCCTCTGACGAATAGCTTAAACCTCTCACCGTAGCTGCTTCACCTTCCAAACAACCTTCCAGCCGCAACATTTTAAATTCTGGTGACAACGAAGTCTCACCAACGCAATTCGAGAACGCTGCCCACCGAGCAGAATATTTCATCTTGTCGCCCGAAAACTTAGGAATTCGAATCCGCTCGAGTTGTTTGTTTGGGTCGGCCACGTGACTATCCTTCGCACTCATGTCATCCGATTTCCCGCCTTTGCTCTGAATAGTAATTCCTTCGCTCCCTTTGTCCACTCCTTTCGCTAAAAGCAACCAAGCTCCTCTTGTTTCGCTGTGGACACGGTCCACTTTGTCGTCGGCTTCTTGATCCATTGATGCTACATTCGTAATCTTTTACTTTCTTTGTACAAGGTTTGAAGGTTCTCCAATAATTCCAGCAATTCGTCTCGTCGCCTTTCGATGTCATTCAGTCTTTCCACAATTCTTTCTTTATTCGGTGCTTCCAGCGACAATTCCACGGCTAACTCGTTCAAATATTTCGTAAGACCTGATTTAAGCGACCGCTTATCCTATCTTAATTTCTCCAGAGTTTCCATACTTCCAACGAAGCAAGTTTGTTTGCTCAATTTCGATGTTCCACACGCGGCCAAGTTTCACTCTTGCAAATTCCAACCCTTCCAACTCTAAGGCATCCAAAATCTCCCCTAAAAATAACGGTAATCCGGCTAGCTCTCGATCCGGCTCGAAGGACCAAATGTTAAATCCAATATTAACCAACACAACGAAATTTAATTACTGTAAAATCCTTGTAACATCATCGATTCGAAAGCGTTCTCCTGAAAACTTTTTTACCTGAAAAGCCACACGGGACAAAGCCACCGCCAGGCAGTTCCCGGATGGTCACAACAGTGGTCATTGTGTTGCGAAGCCAAGTATGGATCCTCCGAATACGAGAAAATGACCTTTCCGCCTCCGTGCTCCCCATAGGCAACACGGCGAGAATTTTTAGAAGTTCCCTCACATTTGGAAAAAAGATGTTGTCTGCGTGTTTCGCTAATGGTGAGGAGACCGAGATGGATTCATAATCGGATGCTTCCTGTCGCTTCCACAGTTCACTTTCGAAAGATGACGGCAATGACATCAGATGGCCCCACTTCTCATGCAGTACTTGCGCAAGTTCTACTGTGGCCTCCTCAGACATAGACGCGATTACTTGAAGAATAGGAGCACAGAGTTCATAATGTGCCCTCTTTTCCTTGCTGAAGCGACTTTTGAGTTCTGAGCAGATACGTCAAGGAATGGTATTGCCACCATTCGTTTCCAGTACTGTGCAGCTGACTCTGCTAGGTAGTTTTCTCGATTTCTTTGTCTACTGCAAATACGTGGACGTTCTTCAGACCCTCCCACCAGTTCTGATAGACTAAGAGCTTTTTGGTACATGCGTTGAAACCACGCGTCAATCGCATTGCGTATCTCTGTATAGCACTTGATAATTCCTTCAATTTTCTGTAAACCAAAGTATACCTCGACAAGCCTTCCTTGCAGAGCGGTGACGAGTGCTCGCATCGGCTCTAGCATCACTTTAGCACAAACAGAGCTGAAAATATGTCCAAAGCTTATCATACTATGTCGCAGTCCATTTGCCATCGTCTTAGTTTTGACATCCCAGCTCCGGTCTTCGTTGTTTGGATAAAACCGGACGTCATCATTTGTGAGTACACATGTTTCATTAAGTGTGATGACAATGTATTCGTACAAATCAAAAATTTTTTCAAATGTGGAGTGTCCCTCGATCCACCTCGTCTTGCACAAATCTTTCAGCTTGCGCTTCGTTTTCTCTGGGGAAAGGGCGTCAATTACGGTCGTTAAGAATTTCTATCGCTTTGGTGAGTTGTCAGAAAAACGGAACAATTCATGGCAAGATTCCATCATGTTCTGAATTGAATTTATTTTGCAAGCATGGCATGTAACAAGGTTGATCGAATGAAGGCAGCGACCTTGATACTCTGCATCAGGTGCATTCTTGGCTAGCTCAGCTTGAACTCCCTTTTTATCTGAACTCATTGACGCAGTTGTGTCATATGCTTGACCACGGCAATTTCTAATGTCAATTGCATGCTTCTGTAAGCTGTTTCTGATTGCAGTAGCAATAGCTGAACCATTCGTTCTTGTTAGATCACACATGTCTTTCAGAACCTCGCGCTTTATTGGGTTGGATGGGTCAGCAATGAGGTCAAGCAAGCGGTGACACATTGACAACACTTCACGACCCTGAGAAGTCATTTCGTCGGCAATTAATGAGAAGTGGGGATTCTTCTCAAGTCATTTTCTAAAATTTTCAGGAGTCGTGTCAGCAATAACTCCAATTACTTCATTTTGGACAGTTTTGCTCGTATACCGTACATTTTCTGGTCCCGAAATGAGATGTTCCTTAAGTACAGGGTTGCTCTCTGCCAGGAGACGAAGGATAGCGATAAAATTACTTTCATTCGATGCTGGAGATTCTGCAAACTGCACTTAATCATCTCGGTGCCCGCGCAAAGCAATTTGCTGCTTTGTGCACAACAGCACGGCATCTACGATGTAAGGCAATATTGCTGTATTTGCTTAGGCATTTCTGGGCAATTGTATTAATGTGCGTGTCAATCCGTCTTTCAATGTTTACCAGTTGGGCTCTCGCACAAGCAGCACGGTCTAAAGATCTCTTGTGGTATTCATTGGTTTCGTGGCTATCGAGTTTCTCTTTAGATTTGTTATAGTTTCTGAATGGAGTTTTCACAAAGGCCATTAATGCATCTTTCTCTCCGTCTGTTAAGAAGGCACGACACACACCAGCCGCCTTTTAATTCATCGTGAGTGCTATAGGCTAGCCATCTGCGTTGATCAAGCCATCTTGTTTGGAACGTTATTTGTTTTCTGGCTTTCAGCCGTTGAGTGTCAAGAGCAGAGGAAGCTGCTGGCTGCCAACAGTTGTCAAGAAACTGTATTTTCTCGGCGTTAACCATAAGGACGAACAACCACGGGCCTAGCTTGGTACCCTGTGGTACGCCGGCGGGGACTGGGCCCCATTCGGAAAAACACTCTGATGCAAGTTTAATCCGCTGGGATCTGTCCGATTAAAAATCTTTTCTTCTCTTCAGACATGATCTTCTTTTTATTAAAGATACTGAAGTTAGTTTCTGGGTTAACTAGTGTGTTACAAACACATTTATCAAGGAAACAAGGTGGTGGGCCACCCTGAGCCAGGCTTACAGCAACAATCTGTCCACAAGACTGGAAATAACCATTTTGTACATTCTATCTGGCTTCTATCAGCAATAATAGCATAACCAAAGTAAAGCGCGCGCTCTGATTGGTCAATTTAGCGTCCCCCATTTGCCCATGGGTGTACGCTGCTGCCGTGAGGAAATGCAAAGACTATTTTTACGCGCGCGCGCTTGTTTTTTCTGGTCGCGTAAGATTTGTTAAATAAACGGGAACTCTTTAGCTACAATGTATCAATGTTATGTTATAAAACAAATGGTAAACACAACAGCGTACACTATTGAGTTATGGATGCACTTGGGAGGTTTGCTAAGCACTCAAGAAGCTAGAGTCGCTCTCGGCTATCGCCTCGAGCGACTGTTACGCTTCTTTCGTGCTTAGCAACCTCCCGCGTGCATCCATAACTCAATAGTGTACGCTGTGGTGTTTACCATTTGTTAAAAAGGACATACCCCATGACTAATATGGCTTGCACCCTGAATTCTTTGCTCATTGCCCCTCTTTCTTTACCATCCTCATCAATGAAGTGGACTTTTAGACATTTTTCAGAGCTTATTCGCTTTGATTCGCGTTCTCATAGGCTTAGGCGTCTTGTGAAATTAGAGCCCTCTTTATCGCTGTAAAGAATTGGCTGGAGTTGTTAGAATTCAAAGTCACGTGTCACGAGAATAATCCCTTTTAATACGCGTAACGAAATATCCTCCCGTCACTTCAATGAGTACGTGTGAATATACGTTTGAAAAGTCTTCAACGGCCAAGATTGTTTAATGATGGACTACAGATAGAACAATCATTTTAGAACGGAAAACATTTCGCTTGGTATGCACTAACCTATCAAAATGGTGTTCATTAAGGCTGGACAAGGGTTTTAGTCGATACTGTTCTCGAGCGAAACCTAAAGCTTCAATAATCATAATAATGATAACAGTAATTAAAAATCATAATAATGATAATAGTAATTAAAAATCATAATAATGATAATAGTATTAAAAAATCATAATAATGATAATAGTAACAATAATAAACTGATGATATATTTTTAAATCACATCAACAACATTAAAAAAAAATATTAAGATAAATAGTTTTATTAAATTTTAAAAATATGTACTTAAGTTACAGAAAAAATTCAAGTAAGAGTTAGGCTTTATAGATAATTAAGAATCGTTTGAAAAATACAGCCACTGTGTCAATAACGATTTCCCAATTACATTCCTTGCGGCTAAGATGCTATCAGAAACTCTTGCAGGGAGTATGGTATTTTAAATCAAGTCATGAAATTTGAAAATTATCCGTCTCTAGTATTAAAAGAAACAATTTAAAATAAAAAATCTCGTTTTCTTAAAAAACAAATATTAATTCGGCCAAGCTCTAATATTTTCGATCTGTAAATAATAATGATAATTGCAATGATACAGGATTTCTATAGCGCCGCGTGTACTGCAAATCCTGTGGTACTGTACAAATATTAAATAGTTTCCAGCATAAACTTATCAAATTCTTACATAATTTACAATATGGAAAAGAAAACTCTAAATAAGTAAAGTATTAAAAGAAAATAACAATCCTTATCATAAACAACATTAAAAGCTATAGTTATCAATTCGCTACGGTATGATTTCTAGCTTACGGCTGAAGTGACCTTGCGAGCCATGTTGTAGATCAAGTCTACCTTGATTTATTATTTTTCCTCCATCCTCCTCTCAGGTTACATGTAAGCGTCACTAGTTTAAGATTAACATCACAGCTACGTTAAGTAATTCTTAAAAATTACGTCTTTGTCATAGATTTAAAACTACAATACCAGTTCCTTAATGATCATTTGGCAAGGACTATAAAGTTTTGGTGCTATATACGAGAATGCCCTCTCCCCATACGTTTTAAGTTTGCATCAAGGCTGCACCCATAGCCCTTAGTTTGCTGATCGTAAAGTCCTATTTGGAATGTATGGCACTAACAGCTCCCTTAGTATGATGGCGCTAGGTCATTAATTGACTTAAAGGTAATAACAAAATTTTAAAGTAAATTCTTCCGGTACGGCTGCCAATCATTGGAAATTTTGTTTCATCGTCGTTGAGAAGTAGTTTACCATTGGTCATCCAGTTACGTGTACCATAGTGCTGAATAGCAGTGACAGCGTCAGATTTCTGGGTGCTTTTGTTTGGTCTAAAAGTCATATATAGATACGTGTCGTCAGCGTAGCACTGAATCACAGGAAGGTGCACTTTGATAACATCAAACAATTTGATTGCATCATTTGGGAAGGAGTTCAAAGTGGTAGGTCTTTCGCCAAATGTATGCACTGGTCTCCTTTTGAGAAGGAAAAAATTCACGATTCAAGCGCTCAAAATCCAAACCTAACAATGGAGAAAACCCTGACTTTTCAAGTAGTTTTAGAGAGACGGCGTTGAAAATGATTAATGAATCACTAACCCCAATCAGGAGTTAGTTTTGCTTTATAGCGCCATACTGAACTGAGGCTGGGAAGCTTAAAAAGTGTAATACACGTGACGCTAACCCCATTTAAACAGAGATTCCTTATTGAAAACATTAAAACTTCGCGAATATCGTTCGCACTGAAACAATAACAGCCAGTAAGGGGCCGACCATTTAACTTTGAGGGGGGGTGGGTGATTTCTGGTCATTAAGAAATGTTTTTCTAGCAATCTGCTGTGCAGGATATTTTTTACGGTTTTTTGGTACATTTTTTCTGTTACATTTGGGCTGCATGCAATTTTTTTCTTCCAACAAGCGCTTACAGGAAATATTTTTCAAAATCACCCACGACCTCCCCCCCTCAAAAGTTAACTGGTCAGCCCCTAAACAGTTTATCAACAGTTTGCTTTCCAAACAAACGGCTAGCCTTTTATCTTGAAAATCAGTTCATCCCAGTCAGCTTAAAGCCGGCATTACCAAGCGAAGTGAGAAATGACTTTTGCACGTGCAACCGGGATCAATTTGATGGTGCCATCGGCTCCTCATTTAAGTGCATCTTGCTGTATAGCTAGGGTAAACGAAACACTTCTTCCTTAACAGTCTGGTAAAAACAGAAATTCCTCATTGCGGAATAGATGTGCCTTCATGACGAAAGCGGATGATTTGCAAGAAGCTCAGCACAATGTCACGTACATATTGATGAAAAATAAATGTATAAGTAGCAATGGAATAGTCATCTGGCATTAATTTGGTACCGAAGCGTCGTAAGCGGAACTTCGATAAGCAGGAAGATCTTGTCAAAGACTTTTGCTGCTTGTTAGTCTAGAGAAATGAGGACCAAGATGCTTTCAAATTCTACCTTGGAACAACTTGGCAGAGGAAATGCTTCGGCAAACCTAACGGAAACTGCTGAGATCGCAGACGACCAAGAATGTTTGTGGAGAGACGGAAGACAACCGAACTGAAGTAATTTTCAAAGCCATGGCTTACTTTATCATCCATCTCGTTATCACTTACAAAAAGTTGCGAAAATCCGTCAACTGTGTATTCCTCTCACTATCATGCTCATCAGAATCGTCAAGATCGTTTCGGGATCAGATTCTTGGAAAGTTAACAATCCTAGGCTGCTGGGAAACATTCTCTGTAAAAACGAGTCACTTTCTTTCCGATGTTTCTCTAATTGTCTCAATCGATCGAAAGCTTGGTTATATCTGGTTGTCACAGGAAAACGTGTCAGGGAATGTTCGAGCCAAAAGGGGCCATACGCTTCCTTTTGCCGTGATAAAGAGGAAGTCATATTGATTCGCGTACTTTGGTTATCTTGTTATTCTTATAGAATCAGTTTAGTCGACACGAAGAATTCATCTCTAAAGGATTGTAAATTAAATTAAAGTGATTAAAATTTTCTAGAAATTGAACCGGAATGAAGAAAGTAACCTGATGCTAAGATGAAAATTTTGAATAAATTTCTTTCCAGCATCTGTCATCCGGGAGATTTGTTTGGGACATTGGTGAAGGCCATTTTGTCTAATAGAAAACAACGCGAGACATTTGATCTGCCAATTTTCTCTATCTGTCAAAACAATGAGTTGGATGCAGTAATTAACCGTCATGTCTAGATCCATTTGTTTCTGAATTCGGTTAACGGAACAAGGATTTGCAACGTGCACATCCCTGCTGGATTCGTTTCATATTCGCCTCAGGCGCTGCAAGCTATATAATGATTGATAGCAATTGTCGCACGAGGAAAATACAAATGTTTGGTATAACATGGTCCCTTCTTTGCTTTAAGTCTTTTTCTGTTTGTGTTTTAAGATCGTTTGTTTTCTTCTAGCTCTCCTCTTAAATGTTCTGCGTTGGTCTCTTGAGTGCTTGGGTTCATGCATGACAGTTGTGTATCAACTAAGACCGATGATAAATTCCCGCAAGTTTTTTACGCTGGCCACTTAAAAAAGTGGCGCTTACAATGGCCCTATGCGACCGACTTTTTGCTATTATTGCTTTTTGTCTAAACCTTGCTAGAATTGTTAAATCAAGAGACGCACAGCTGTAGGACACCCAGCAAGACATTTTTTAAAACCACTTACGTCTGCTTTTTTAGGTTATTTTTTCAACCCATATTCAAACTCAAACTTCGAGAGCAAAAAAAAATTATATACATATATATATATACAAACATGTGTAAATAAAAGAAAGCAATTGAGCATAACTTGTAGTTTTCTTGATTTTTACTTGTTCTCATCTAAAAAAAATCCTGCCTCAGCTGGAGAATTCCCTACGTAAGGAATATCAAAACATGCATAACATAATGATAAAACACACTGAGATAAACACGGCCTCCTTAACAAATTGTATTTTGATGGACTTCAATTATTTTCTCCATTTGCTCCACTTTCATCTGCTTTTGTATCAGTTAAATTGGAAGTCGATATTGTGATGTCGTGGGTCGGCAATTTCAGCATTAGCCCACTGCCAATTTAAACAATATCGCAAATGATCGAACCAACCATCATTGTCTTACAAATAAAACGGCCAATGCAGGCCGTTTCTTTTGCGGGGGAGGTTATTTTTAATTTTAATATCAATTACCATTCCAGGTGCACCCACATTAAATTGTATTCCTTTATTGAAATTTACTGCAAGAGAAGACTTTTCAAATAAATAAGACCCATCCTTAGAACCTTGGTCAGATAAAACAGTGACTTCAACGATACTCAGTGCTACTGTTAAAACATATTTTGAAAATAGTCTTTGGAAAGCTCTTTCGTAGATTGACGAGCATCAAAGCAAAAATAATGGCTGTGAAGACAGCCGTGAGATATTTGTTCGAGAACAGCTCACATACAGCAAACTATACAGCCTCGAGTAACTCCAACCAAGCTTGTGAAAACGCAACCGACTCCACTGTAGAAGTAGCAGGAAAGGCTGTGGCTTATATTTTAATTTTCTTGGTTTCGTTTTTCGGAAATATCTTTCTTCTTTTGGTCTTTTGTAAGAACCAGCAGCTACGAAGATCGATCAACTACTTCGTTTTTAACATGGCTGTTTCTGACCTCCTCAACCCTTTGACCATCATTACCGTAAAGATCGTTGAGATCATTTCAAGATCGAGTTCCTGGAAAGTTGACAGTCCATGGGTGCTGGGAAATATCCTATGCAAACTTGCCTACTTTCTCCCAGATGTTTCTCTTGTGGTTTCCATCGGAAGCCTTCTATTAATATCAATAGATAGGCTCTTCGCTGTCGTATTTCCACTGAAGGCCAAACTTATCACCTCAAAAGTACGACTGATCAGCATTCTTGGCACGTGGCTTGTCGCAATCGCCGTTCATGCGCCTTATTTGTACTTTTTCAGGCTATTCCGTAACGGAAATGAAACTTATTGTTATTTGAACTGGGGACCGACATTCGACCATTTGAAAACACACAGGAAATTTGTGAAGGCAACCTTTATCACTATCATCGTCATTCCATTTTGTATCCTGGCCATTGTGTATAGCACCATCGCATGGACAATACGAAGAAAGAACAAGAAGACTAGAGAAAAACTGTCTTGCCGCCAGGAACACCGTGAGCAACAGTTTAGGAAAATTGTCATATTGGCAATGGCCATCATGAGTTCTTTCTTTTTTTGCATGATTCCACTCCTTATCTATTTATTTCTTCGAGTTTTTCTGTGGAAGGGGGAGGAATCGCCACCCATCTGTGCATTTCAGACGATTATCCCATTTATTTCTGTCCTTCTGCTGCACTCTTGGAGTGCAGTAAATCCCTGCATTTGTTTTATCTTTAGTGGGAAGTACCGCAACGGCCTTAAGCAATGTTTTCATTGGGGTGGCTTAAGTCGCAAGTCATCAAGTTTGCAAGACACCTACAAAATGCAAACAACGACGAGTTACTACCGAAACAGCTCCCTTCAGATCCGCTCAAATAACATACAAATTATCTCGTACAGCAGAAAGACTTAAGCACTATTTATGAATTTTAAAGTCCAAATAAGAAAGTAGGCGGGATATCATTAGATATGCACTTCAACCTTTGAATATCAACCCAGTTGTCTGACATTGATTGTTATGTTTAAAATGATATTCTTTTGATTTCATGGGGAACACTGTGAAGTGTTTAGTTAAGATCTAAGTGCCACGCTCTTAACCGCATGAACCAAAAGGACTTAATGCTCATATCAAGATGTATTTGTTCTCTTCGTCCATTGGTTTCTTATTGCAAGATCATGAAATTGGATCGTGCAGATCTCAGCGGCCGGGCTTCAATTAAGTCACTAATCCTACAGGCATTTGAGGCCATATTTGGTAGGGATGATCTGAGAATTTATTTGCATGTTTAAAAAAGTGTAGGCGTATAGTTATAGACTTAAATGTAAACAGCCTCCAAACAAATAAAGGAATAAATAATAATCACATTTCTGCGCAATCCAAACCACATCCAAGCAACATATAATACAACTGAACCTTTTTTTTTTCAGAACTGACCTTCCTAACGTGCATTAATAAAAATCATAAGTTAATTTGACGTATTCCTTGAGCTTCGCGAAAAAAAATAGTTTTTCCTTGCAGGGCCTGATTCCCTTCCCTCCATCTAGTGTCATGTGATATCAGCAGCTGACAGCTTCGATTCCGATTGGCAGTTTAGGCGACACTCTTTACCATATTTGTCGCCGGTATAATCTTTCTTTCCACCTCCAGCTTGTCTCACATGTCCAATTTGATATTCAAATTTCGTGCGGGTCCATATCACGCCTCCACAGCTGTTGCTGTACGGGGGATCAGGTAGTTAACTGACAATAGGCTTAATATGACTTGCAAACCACCTAAGGCTACGACTGCGAAGGGAGCTGCGATACCCATTTGTTCTCTTCTGTTTCCTTTGATTGGATGGTCTCAATGGGGTTAACCATAAGCCGGATAACGAACAAAACACTTAGACTTTAACCGTAAAAATCGGAATATTTTAAACGTTAGTCGTTAAAAAAGTTAACCTTTTTGACGACAATATTCGTAGAGTGCAGTAAATCGCTGCAATTGTGTTATCTTCAGCGAGAACCATCGCAACGGCCTTAAGCAATGGTTTAATTGCGATGGGTTTAGCCAAAGGATATCAAGTTTACAAGACAACCACCGAATGCAAACGATGACGACGTCCTACCGGAAGACAACCACGAGCTTCAAGTTTAACTCAGTGTCTCGCAATGTTTTGTTAAAACTGAAAGCCCTTTTATTTCTTTGGGAACACTATGTGGAGTATTTGAGTGAGAACGAAGAGCCACACACATGAAACAAAAGGACATCTGATCCTACTCATATCATAAAACATCTTTTCTCTACGTCTGATGGTTTCCCGTTGCCAAATCACGCGATTCGATCGATCTCGTTTAGATCTTAGCGGCAGAGCTACGATTGAGTCATTTATCCTACTTGTAGGCATTCTTCGAAAAGAAGGATGATCTGAGAATCGTTTGTGTATCTAAAAATAGCGTAGGCAAATATAAAACGTTTCAAATAGATAAATAAATGAATGTTTCCCGTTATGCAAAACCACATTTTGGCGAAATCCAACCCACGTTCAAGCAACACTTTTTAGCTTCTTTTAACTAAGCTTGATGGCGTGCTCATAAAAATCGATCGTAAATGAAGTAATTTGAATTGTTCCTCGAGGTTTTCGAAAGATATCCTATTTCATTGTGAAACTTAAGTTCCAGTCCCTCTCCCCACCCTCCTCGCCAGTCCTTTGCACTCGTTGAATTTGACTCGTACCTCTCTCACTTGAACTCTTTTTCTCCCTCTCTCAAACAAACACATTTGTCCAGGCTTCCATCAACTGTTAACTGTATAGACCTTGAAAGCTCAGGATTGAACAAGATTGAATATAACGACCTTTAATGTCAGCCAACGTGTAGAACGTACAAACTACGTATTCCGAGCCGGCCAACTTGTCAGCGGTTGCCAATAATACCATACATTGTTACATGCCCCTTTTTGTTTGTTTGTTTGTTTGTTTTTTAAACAAGCTTATTGTCCTATAGCCTGTAAAACAACAGAAACGAATGACCGTAAATGTTCTTATTCTAAACCACATAGTCTTTAAGGTAAGAGGGTCTCTTGCTTGCCCTTCCTGACCGTGTTAGATTTGGGGTGTCCTGACCTTCTGGAGAAACAACTCCTTTGGTAGGCTGTGTATGTTCCTGTTCACCTTCTGCATCTGGTGAGCCTTGTTCATCCTCTTCATCTTGAGGTGTGCTACGCGGGGTTAGCTTAAGGTGTCTGCGATCTCGGGTCAGTACCCACCCAGTTTCAATTTCTACTTCATAGGATCTGGGTCTGTTGTCGCTCCGGCCAGCTACTGTTGCCTTGCACCACAGCTGCCTTTTGCTGTCAGGTTCTATCATCACTGCCTGTCCGGTGGTTAGTGGTGGAAGGTCTTTGGCCTTAGCATTATAGTACTTTATTTGCTTATCTTTGATCTTACTTCTTTCTTGGGGTACAGAATGTTTAGTTTTGGCTGCAAGAGCTTCTGAGACGTAGGCAAGAGTGTCTTTGTCCGACGGTTTAGTATCTTCTCAGCAGGGCTTGTAGTCATCCTCTGTGTAGGTGTATTCCTCAAGTCGAGCAGGGAAAGATAAGCATCCTCATGTGCGAACAGTGCACGATTTACTAGACGTTTAGCTGTCTTCACTGCACTTTCTGACATTCCATTACTTTGCGGATGTTTAGGAGAGGATGTGATGTGTTTAAAGCCCCATCTCTTACTGAAGTTTTTTAACTCCTCTGAAAACTGGGGGCCGTTGTCCGACATGACTGTGTCTGGTATGCCATAGCGTGCAAAGTGTGCCTTTACTTTATGGATGACATCTCTTGAGGTTGTGTCTTGGAGGTAGTCTACCTCAGAGAAATTTGAGTAATAATCAACAGTCACTAGGTATGTTCGTTGATTAAAGTCGAAGAGATCAAGACCAACTTTAGACCAAGGATGGTCCTTGACTTCGTGACGTATCATTGTTTCCTTTTGCTGTTTGGAACCAGTGGAAAGGCATGTTTCACAGGACTGTATGTAGTCCTTTACCTGTGCATCCATTCCAGGCCAGTACAGAGAGACTCGGGCCCTCCTGAGGCACCCCTCCATGCCGATGTGTGACGAGTGTATTCGCTTAATCATGTCTTTCCTCAGGTTGAGGGGAACGACAACTCTTTCTCCTCTGTAAATAACCCCCTGTTGTGCAGCGAGTTCATTACGAAAGTTGAAGTATGGTCTTAGTGATGGCTCTGCGTCATCTCTCTTCGCTGGCCATCCGCTACAAATCATTCTTTCCAGTTCTACGAGTACAGGGTCTTTCTTGGAGTGTTCAGCAATATCTTCTAGATGCAAGGCAGTTAGGTAGCCAAAGTTAGTGGCATTGATCTTTGTAAGTTCCTCTGTAAAGGCACTCGGAGCTTCCCCGGTATGGTAGGCTCTACTCAAGGTGTCGGCTAAAAACATCTCAGTCCCTTTCAGATACCTTAGATTTACGTCATATTAATGAAGCCGAAGTAACATTCGCTGCAGTCTCTTTGGTGCCATGTGTAGAGGTTTCCTTACAATTGACTCCAGAGGTTTGTGGTCAGAGTTAACTACCACCTTTCGACCATAGGTGTAGTAGTGGAATCGTTCCATCCCATAAACAACAGCCAGTAGCTCTTTCTCAATAGGCGCATATCCCATCTCACATGCTGTTAAAGCCCGGCTTGCAAAAGCTATGGGTTGTCCTTGTTGCAGAAGTGCAGCACCTAAGCCTTTGTCTTAAGCATCACACTGTAGGGTCAGTTCTTCTTCAGGGTTGTAGTATCGCAGTACTGGGGAGTTGGTGACAAGCAGCTTGATCTCTTGGAAAGCTCTTTCATGGGCCTCAAGCCAGCACCACTCGGTTTCCTTCAATGTTAATTGGCGTAGGGGCTCACACACTTCACTCAGTTTGGGCAAGAACTTACTTAGATAGTTAACAAGGCCAAGGAATCGCTGCACACCTTTGACATCTGTAGGTTTGGGCATCTCAGTAATGGCACGAATTTTCTCAGGGTCTGCCTGTACTCCATTGGCAGTTAGTAGATGGCCTAGGAAGCCCACTTCAGATTTCTTAAGCTGGATCTTATCTTTATTAAGTGTGGTGTTTTGCTCTTTACATCTTTCCATTAGAGCTCGCATGTTTTTGTCATGGTCGACCACGGCTTCATGCTCTGTATCACCCTCTCCATAAATTAGGATATCATCATGCACTGATATCACACCAGGAAGACCTTCAAGCGCTTCATGCTGTCACCTTTGAAATTCTTCCGGTGCAGATGATATACCGAATGGCATCCGTAGCTATCGATATCTGCCTAAAGGGGTGTTGAAGGTGGTCAGGTCGGCACTTTCATCGTCCAGACGAACCTGCCAGAAACCACACTTCATGTCAACTGTACTAAAAACTTTGGCCTTGTTTAGCCTAGGTAGTATATCATCCATAGTTGGTATCGGGTAGTGGCTTCGTTGCAGAGCACTGTTTAGATCCTTTGGATCTGTGCAGATTCGGATAACTCCATTTGGCTTTGGTGCAGTCACCATGCTTGAAACCCACTGGGTAGGTTTAGATATGGGCTCGATAATCTCTAAATCTGTCAGTCGTTGGAGTTCTGCCTCTACCTTTCCTGTCATATACAGGGGTACTTTCCGTGGAGGATGTACTACAGGCTTCACAGATGAGTCAACAGTTAGGTGATAGTTGCCTGGCATACATCCAATGCCTTCAAATACTTGCGGATACTGTTTCAAAAGCGATTCTTTGGTTACTACTGTCTGCTCTACATTTACACTTTTAATGTTCTCTCCTAGCACTTTGATCAGCTCCATTTGCTGAATAGCTTTGTTACCAAGAATTGGAGTAGGAAGAGCCTGGGAGAACTTCAAAATTAACCAGATATCTACTACCATTCTTTGGGTTTTGTCATCTTTACTTTGCAATGACCTACGGGTTTCACGGTTGTACCATTATATATAGAGAGATATATGCTTGTTTGGGTGATCTCTGCATCACAATGGCTACGCTGAAGGACCTCAGAGGTAATGACGTTGCAGGTTGCACCTGAGTCCAGCTGGAAATTAACGTCTGTGTTGTTGATAGACATAGTTGCAAATAATTTTTTGCCGTAACTGTCCTTAACTGAGTATACAGTGTTTGAGTGAGTACCGAGCGTACTTATTTCCTCGTAGTGTTGACCTTCAGCGGCATAATCATTATCATCATGAAAAGATCTTACCTGCCCTTGTCCAGGAGGCTTGTTACTTGTGGCCTTTCCACAACATACAGCAAAGTGATTTGCTTCTTTGCAACAATTACAAGTTTTTCCATAAGCAGGACATTTAGCTTTCACAAGCTCATGCAGTCTCCCACAGTATAAGCATGCTTTGGTAGGCTTTGACTCAGTGTGCTTGTCCGACTTGTGGCTTTGAGATGTATAAAGCTTTCTTGAGTTGATTCTGCTTAAACTATCAGTGTTATCAAGGGACTTGTTCCGTTAGTTTGACAGTTCTGAAGCCCTACATATGTCGATGCATTGCTTTAGGTTGAGATTAGGCTGTCTGAGTAATCTCTCTCCTAGAGTGGAGCTGGATAATCCACAAACAATTCGATATCTGAGTAAGGAATCTGCGAGTGTTCCAAAGTCACAGGTTTAATTGAGAACTCTCAATTCTGTAAGGTACTTATCAAAGGATTCTCCTGATTCCTGGTTCCTTGTAAATAAATTATGCCTCTCCACGGTCTCATTCTTTTTTGGATCACAGTATTCTCCAAACGCCTGAATTAATTCATCAAGTGTTCTGTCGTTTTCCTCGGTTTCGAACTGCAAAGTCTCGTAGATTTCTCGTAGATTTTGTTGCGACAAGCTAAAAGGATCTTTAATCAGAAATTGGTTAAAAAAACTTATTTACAAGAACGAAAACCGCTTGCAAGGTGAATATGCACTCAAGTTTCACAGCAATTACGTTTGCTGCACACGTTTATTGCAGTTGTATATGAAAAAGTCACCTCAAGAAAGACTATTATCATTTCTATTTATTAGAGGCTTAAACAACATTAAAGAGGTAGTATTGCGTGACTCTAAATGCGAATTAATTATGCAAATTAAGCAACCTCGCTACTGAACTGGAGACAATACAGCTTTGTCAATATGTTGTTCTGAGGTATGGGATGGAACTCCTTTTCTTCTTGAGTTTTATCGCTCTGCAAGGAAAGCAATAGACAGGAATTGTACAGAGCATGTATCAGTTTGTTATCTAAGGTACAAACAGCTGACTACAATTACTTTGGGAAGAATTTTATTCCTTCCTATACCGAAGCCCATGTTTTAATTACTTCCGCCATAGCTACTTCGTCCTTCGTAACAAGGTATATTTTGATTGTGAACCTTTGTTTGAAATTTCAAGGATATTTCCCATGTTGAAACATAAACATCGAAGAAACAAGCATACTATTGTTTCTTGTCGTTCACGAGATATTTCTACAAACATTTAAGATAACATTGTATCAGACACTACTTGGTACACAAAGAGCATCAGAGCCAATAGGCAAATAATTATATGGGAACCTACAAGCAAATGAGAGTTATACTGTTTTAAAATACTAGCCTTGGGGATGTGAGCCTTTTTTGTACTTTAATCGAGTAGAAGAGTGTTCTGAATTTGTGTGAAACCATTTTCTTTACTGCTTTAATTAGTTCAGAAAACAGACGCCGTGATGCGATAAGCTGATCTTTGGTCAGCGAGGCCTTAGGTGTATTATTCTATCGTGATGGTATGTTTTTGTGATGATAGCGTTGTTTCCTTTGGAAGTATAGCAATCTCTTCTAATTAATTGCTTTTCTCCTATCGATGTGAAGTGCTGTACATCGATTTTGTGCTGAAAATTACTTCCCCGGCTTCAAAGAGAGAACCATGTGGACCGTCTCCTACGTCATCACATTACCAGAAATCGGAGTCATTTTGTTCACACGATATTTTCTGAATGCGGTGTACTCTTAGTTGAATGGAGCATGCCCGGAGGTATCGGATTACCTGAAAGAATATGGCAAGATCGTTCGAAGCGAAGAACGCGTAAATTATGTTGCTCTGAATAATCTTTCTTCGGCGGATTTTGAACCTTTTTCTACATGCAAAAGAAATTATAAACCCGGGGCAAAATTATATCAAGTGGAGAGACTTGTCAGCAAGCGGAAATCGTCGAGTAAGGAGGTATGAATTAATTTATATGAAGCTCGTCAGCAAGTAATTCAATGTGTTTATTATTAAACAGAGCTATACGTGTTTTCTTAGTAAGCACTAAGATGATGTGTAATTTCACCTTTATACAGGATGATGAATATCTGGTAAAATGGAAAGACTGGCCGGCCTGGACAAGCTCGTGGGAACCGTCTAATCACTTGTCTGATGAGTTAATAAGGTCAAACTGTTGTGCAATAAGCTTACGCTTAAATAATAATTTTTTAGTTCTTGGTTATCCCTTTAGGCCCCAGTAATGGTGTCTTGGTATATTGTGCAACAGGCCCAGTAATAGTTCCCTGCATTAAATGTTTCCTTACAATGTTACTGCCTAATCAAACAAACAGGTCATAAAAATGAAGGAAGTGATCACCAAAGGTTAATATTTCTTGATGTTTAAACTTTTCTTGATACCAGATATAAGAAATGTGGAGAAAACGTTGAGGAGAATATGCATAGTCAAATCTGGGCTTAAAGGGTTACATGTTATTTGATGTTTATAGTGGCCTTAAAAACTAAAATATTATTTTGATATTTTTTTTTCTGTAACTAAATCTTACAGGGGTTACTCTAATCCAAAGATCAGCAAAGAAAGACTAGAGAAGGCTGCTGATGTTTTCACATATGCAATTTTAGGTATTCTTAAAAGCAAGGCGGTGAAGGCAACCTATTCAGTGGAAGTTGCCATTGACCATGATATCATTAGATATATATTTAGAGGACATGGAACATTGTCAGGGGATGGGATTTCGATGCTCTATGAACTGAGTGATTTCAGTAGGTTTTGCCTTCCATTGTACTGGTATTATTATTTAAATGAATTAGGACAAGGTAGTGCTGTACGTTTTCCCCTGAAGTTAAAACTAGTGCTGAAGTTTTCAAAGAAACGTTGTACCTTTTCAAAAGGTGCACTTAGACAGGCATCCAGGTCTCCAGTAGAAAATGTTCTTATTACAGTAAATAGAAGGGCATGTGACGGACATAACATCTAATTTAGAAAAAGATTATTGTTTTGAATGAATGTCAGGTCAAAGTTGTTGAGATTTGTTTCACTTTTAGTTTTCTCTGCTTTAATTAAAGTTTACCTATGATAGACACAAAATAAGAATATGTAAGGGTAAATACTTTAGTAATACTATCTTTAACTGAAATTACTTGTAATTCTAACTAAATCTAAAGATATAACAGGTTTTCTTGTAAGAAAAGGTAAATATATCTCAGTGCATTTTGTCATACACATTTTGTCAAAATTGTTCTTTTGTCAGGAGGGAGCGGGGGTCAGCCATTATCTTGAATTAATTTGCTCATTTAGGGGGGTATTTTTCAAGAGTTCAATGAGTTCTCTCTTTTTCAGTTTGGCCAATCCCTTTACTTGAATATTTTTTGATTTTATCCTTTCTTTAAGTTGAGAAACACACAGTTTGCCAATGTCTTTTTCTTGTTCTGTGAGCTCATCTGAAGGGCCTGGCTCTTCACTTGTGATCACTTGTGATCTCTGCCTTTTTTTCAGAGTTTCAACTATGCCTTCTTCCCAGTAATTTTTGTTTTGTTTGTTATACTTTCGTTTCTCTCTTTCATAACCTTGTAATGCTATGTGCCTTGATTCTGACTGAAGAACATCTCTTGCAACATCCCATTTATTGGATTTCTGGAAAAATATCCTCTTTGCATCATCATTGCTCTTTTCCACCCCTTGCCCTGTGAATTGCTTCATGGTGGAAAAAATTTTATGACATGTGGCACATGGTAGGGTATTGTGTGCATGTATGGGGTAACTCTCTTTTTGTCATAATTCATTCTCTTTCCAGCCAGTGAGCAAAACAGGTCAATGAACTTTTTCCCCTTTTGTTCAACTTCAAGATACTGTCCAGCTTTTGTATCATAGTCACTGATTATGTTATAGAGTTTGTGGAAATCTGACCAAAGCTGGACTACTGTTTGTCTTCTTTCAGGGTAGAGAATGTCATTTTTCGCAAGTTGGGCTGGAAGGAGTTCCATCATTTTTTTCTTGTCAGATCCAATGAGACTTGTCCATTCATACGAACCACTGCCCTTTCCATCAGAATTTTTTTTTCCCAAATAGAAAATGGAATGCCAATTTTATTGATAGTAGAAACAAGAGATTCCAGGTAGATCCCTTTTTTCTCCCCTCTCTTTTTTCTCATGTCAGCCTTGCCAACTCTCTCTATTACCTCTGTGATGATGTTTTCTGTCAGGCGATCAGTAACTCTCATCATCAGTTGCGGCTCATCTAATATTATGTGATCAAGTTCAATGTTGAACAAGGGTTTATTAATCACAGAATATTTTTTTAAGGGGCAGCATTGATTTAATGTGATCCAGGGTTCTCTTCATCTCTCCCTAATTGTAATGGTCAAGAGGCTTTGATGTGTCCCACCTATCTAACTTGTGAATCAAACACCACAGGCAAGCATGAGTGAAAGTGTCACCACTGAGGCCCATAACCATGAGCAGGAATTTATAGTCTCCTCCCAGAAACATTTCAATTTTTACTTGTTTCCCATCAACATTAATGAAACCAGCTTCCAAGACAGTGTTGATTTCATTGATGGCTGATGAAAAAGAGTGTTTAAGAGTGTCATATTTTTCTAGGCCATTGACAATAGCAATTGTTCGGTTTCCTCTTGAAGACATGACTTTCTCAGCACTTTGCAAGAGGGAAAACGACAGGATCATGAAGTTTGTGCTTCTTGACGTTTTGGCCCCATCTCCACTAATCTTTACCTTAACATGCTCATTTATATCAAATGAGGGATCATTTTTCTGAAGGTCTTTTATGTGAGCTTTTAATGTCTCTGTAGATGATATTTGAACACCTGGATAATGCCCAGGAACTCTTTCAATTGTGCAAATGTCTTTGAGCTGCTTTCGTTTTTGCTTTATCAAATATGATTTGGGCAACTCATCACACATTATTGTCAGTTCATGGTAAAGTTCATCGCTTGCACAAAACTTATCTAATAAGTAGAGGACTTGTTCCACTTTATCATCATCTTCCATCTCAGAACCTGCCACCGGTGTTTCTCTGTGCTCCAAATCAATGGTGTATGTCTTTCCATGTTTTTGGTCCACACCTTTTAAACAAGTCAACTCCAGACCGTAAGACTCCATAAACCAGAGTGCCACCTGAGCTCTGCTTTTCAGTTCCTTTAGTCTCCTGGACCTTTGCTTTAAGCCAAGCTCTCCAAGTTTCTTGCCAGTACATCCTACGTCACCAAGTCTTCCTTCTAAGGCATTAATGTGACGCTGCAGCTCTTGATTTTGCTCAGTCAGTTTGGCTATGTCTTTTTCCTTCTCCCTTTAGGCATTCATCTTTAACTCCCAGGGTCTCCTGCAATGCCTCCACCAGTTCTGTCTTTTTTTGCTCCAAGTATTCAACTTTTCTTTTCCATTCTTCAATCTCTTGTCTTGTGCAAATAAGTTCTTCCTCAACACCCTCTAACGAGACGATTTCATCTTTGAAAATACTAAGTTTGTATTTTTTTTTTTGGTGAAGCTCACCCCTTTCTCTACTATTTCTGGCCTTTTTGTAAGTGGATTTCACCTCTCCTGCCTTCCTAGCTAAGATGCCATTTATTCACTGCCCAGAGTCTTGGCTTATTTGTACGCAATGTCCCGGGATTAACTCAATGGCAAGACTGATGTAATCTAGGGCAGTTGCTTCGGGATCGGTTTTGTCAGTGACTTTTCCATGCCATTCTTTCAACAAGCAATACGGAATTTCAACTGCTAAAGCTAGTTTAGTTGCATCGACATCATTCCGGTTCTTGAATTTTTTGTGAGGGCTACTAATTCGGAGTTTGGTATCCGTTTTCTGCCGTTCGCGATCGCTCAAGAAGTTGGACATTTTTTTTTTTTTATTAAAGTTTACTTTCTCAACCAAAGTTCGTTCCAGCTTCGCAAATTTATATTTAAGCGAGCCTGCTAAATCAATGCCCAGCGGATTTAATCTTAAAGCTGCCTGGTTACATGTGCTTTAACATGGCTTCCAAAATAGGGCAAGTAATTCATGGCAGTCTCCATATAGACTCCCTGTTACCCAGTCTCCGTATAGACTCCCTGGTACCCATTCTCCCTGTGTACCCTGTGTACCCTGTGTATCCATGTGTACCCTGTGTACCCATGTGTACCCTGTGTACCCTGTGTACCCATGTGTACCCTGTGTACCCTGTGTACCCTGTGTACCCTGTGTACCCTGTGTACCCTGTGTACCCTGTGTACCCAAAAACGGTTGGGCCACGCATACATTTCCCTCCTTTAGGAGTTTATTTCAAAATTCCAGACGAGCATCCCAGTCCATTTTATATGGGATCTCCCCCCCGTGCTAATAAAATCATAATAAGTTATTCATAATTCATTTGTGAACGTACAAAACGGGATTGTGTTCGGCCAGAGAGCTTCCATTGATTCCAACTGATGTTTGCCAGGTTTCCTGTATACATGGTATACAGGGTACACTTGGGTATACATGAATATACTTGGGTATACGTGAATATACAGGGTGTACAAGGTACACAAGGTAGACAGAGTATACGAAGTATACAAAGATATACATGATATAAATGGGTACAAAGTGTATAATGGGTAAACAGGGTACAGAGGGTATAAATGGGTACACAGGATACACAGGGTACACATGGGAACACAGGATACACAGGGTACACATGGGTACACAGGGTACACAGGGTACACAGGGTACACAGGGTACACAGGGTACACAGGGAGAATGGGTAACAGGGAGTCTATACGGAGACTGGGTAACAGGGAGTCTATATGGATACTGCCATGAATTACTTGCCCAAAATAGTGGAGAAAGAGATAATCATAGTCGAACGTTTTAGCAATTTCGTACAAAGTCGCACAATGGCGGTCAAGAGTATAGGGGCAAAATATATCACTATCAAACCTTTAAATTTGTCCGAGGGTTTTCATCGAGTTGCGGAATATCTCGAACCAAATCTGGGGCATTAATTCATCACGAAGCGATGGAGATCGAGGGAAGATGTCCCTAGGCAAGATTTGAGCTCCAAAATGGAGTTTTTGGTATGTAATATTTACCAAAATTATAGAGCTTATGAGACATTAAGCGACTGTTTACCAGTAAATTTTGAATCGCGATTTGTCCGAACTTATCTTTCATTAAACACCTAAAAAGTCATATTGTGAGAACACCAAAACATTGCTCGTTCGATTGAGATCAAGGGAAGCAGGCTAGTTTTTCTAATATGCGTGATATCTGAATTTTTTTATATTATGCCATACAATCCTTTGTAATCGTGGGCTGCCATTTTTAAAGTTCGCTGGAGAAGAAATTTGATCGATGTCTCCGATTACTGGTACAGTGAAGATTAATGTTAATTGTCTTCAGTTTCGTTTTAATGAAATATTCTCTTCGCATTTTGCACTAATCCCTTCTGTAAGATAAGAAAAGTTACAGGGGCGAGATCCTCGGTAGGCGAAACGTTTAACTCTTCATTTATTACTGAACAAATCATTTGGATTATGTAATGTTGCCGTCGTTCCGCCGTTATGGACACATCTGTGATTATTATGTTTCAGCTCATCATGGCATCTGCACTATTTTCGTCCACCAGAGAAACAACTAATTATGCTCGGTTATGCCGCCTTCTCGTCGATGTAGGAACAGACGTTTTGCGAAAGGTGTTTGATCGAATTCACCCACCAAACAGCCTGCACACAGTGTTAGCACAGAGTGCAGTTTCAAGTACACTGCTGACACTTAGAAAGAAGAGAATAATCAGTCCAACTCAGTGGAGCAAACTTTATCCTACCAATCCCGCTTCTGTTTCGTCTGTCGACTTTGACGTAACCCTTCTGATGGTTCTACTCAGGAATATCTGCATGTTGCTCCGACCTGCCACTGGCTGGGATGTTCTTCCGAAGTTAGCAGACACAAGTTTAGAGGCCGACATTGCTCGGGTCAAGTACTACAGAAACACAGTCTATGCTCACGTCAGCGTGGCGTCCATTGACGATGCAAGCTTTATTCGCTACTGGCAGGAGATCAGAGATACGCTGGTGCGGCTGGAAGGAGCAAGTTCAAATTATGGAGGTACCATTGATCGTCTTGCGAATGAGAGCATGGACCCTGAAAAAGAAAAGCTTTATCAGGAGCTGTTCAAAGAATGGAGGAATGAGGAGGAAAGCGTGAAAGGCAAACTAGATGAGATAGACAGAAAACTATCGGATTTGACCAATTCGGAGAAAAAGATGCGGTTAGCAAGTAAGTAATATAAAAGTCACTTTTGAAAGGTTTGAGTAGTTTTACTGTACCCTTCGTGTGCAATTTTCATCTACAAAATTAGCACCTTTTGAGTTTCTCTTTCCCCTCTTCCCTAATACCGTCTCTCCTTACTTTTCTTCCTTCTTCCCCTTTTTTCGCACCTCTCCCCTTCCTACTTCTCTCCGTTCCTTTTCCTTTTCTCTTTCCCTTTCTTTCTCCTTTTCTTTTTCCTATTTTTTCTCCTTTTCTTTTTGCTTTCCTTCACGCCTCACGTCTTTCCTTTCTCTTCCTTATATTTATTCCCTTCCTTTTTATCTATTCTTGTGGGTGGTACATCATAATGTTTAGTAACTTACCTAGAGTGAAGATAAGCAAAAGAGGCTCTTATTCTATCAACCCCATTTTTAGTACGTCGTTATTGTTTGTTCCATTGTTTATATATTTACTTTTTAGTAATTTGATGATTATTTACCATTTACTCCTCGGCCTAAGACACACCACACCCTAACAAGGGCTAAATATGGGAGGAGAAGGAGGGTTTAGGGGAAAAGATTGAAGTGAAGGAAATTGTGAGTAGGGGTTTGGGTGTGGATGAATGAAAGTGAGGGGTTTTTTATTTCTTTTTTCTTTTTTGACTTCTAGTACCCTTCGATCTTAAGCAGTACCAGAAACAGCTTAATTCATTTTACCGCACAATTTGCAAAGTAAAATTAATTCCTTGGAAGCCAAGTTCTGCAGTTTATATCAATGAAATTTACACAAAGTTGTCATGGCAAAGGGAAGAAAGGAGACCCAGCGAAGTGAGTCAAGTGGAGCTAGAAGACTACACTGATATGTTTAAGAGTTGTGGGCCTTTCGACGAACCAAACCGAATATTGGTGTTTGGGCCACCAGGCATAGGGAAGACTACATTTGCCAAAAGAGTTGTTTTCGACTGGTTACGTCGAGAAAAGAAAATCCTCAAAAAGTTTGAGCTTGTGCTTCTTATAAAGCTGCGAGATGTGTGTGAATTGCATACTCTGCCAGATATTTTGACGGCTGCAAGACTGTTACCAGCTGATGGCACAATCTCAGTTGAGAGCTTGTACGAGTACATTCAAGAGAACCAAGAAAAAGTTCTGCTGGTCGTGGATGGTTATGATGAGTACTTCTGTCCAGGATACTCACCTGTCCGTGCCCTCTGGGAGGGTAGTTTGCTTAGGAGTTGTTCTGTCATTGTCACAACGCGGTTGGAAGAGGCAGAAGAATTGATGGAATCCAGTCACGTTGGATGCCAGATTAATGGGTTTGTCAGTGGTATTCAACTAAGAAAGTTTGCAAGAAAGTTTCTGAAAGATGAAGAAGACGTTGCTAGGTTTGAGAGACATCTAGAGGAAAAAGGCCTCAGAAACGTTGCAGAAATACCACTTCTTCTAGTGATGCTGTGCTTACTTTGGAAGGAGGAAGGTCACAAAGGACATCTCAAATCACGCGCCAGTATCTACATTCATTTCATTCAGATGTTACTGGGTCACATGACTGCTAAAGAAGCATATGCAAAGAAATTCCGTGAAGTAGATGACTACAAAGAAGATCTCTTGAAACTGGGAAAACTTGCATTTGACGCCCTGAACCAAGGTTCTCTCTTTATACACCACAGCGAACTACTTGATGACATTTTAACCAAGGAACTGATTGACATGGGTTTATTTCAATCTCTGAATGTCTCAAGTCTGAAGCCTGAGAAGAAGGTTTTTTTCATTCATAAGTCCGTCCAGGAGTTCCTTGCGGCTTGGTACGTCAAGGAGGAACTTGCATCTTCGAGAAATAAAAGTCCGAGCTGTCTCACCGAGGATGAATCTTCCGAAAAGGTTGTGAAGATGATTGAAGTATTCAAATTTGTCAATGAATTGTCTGGAGAAGCCTCAAGTATAGTCCTCAAGCACCTGGAGACGGTAGCAAAGAAAGAAAGACTGACGGAAAACATTCCCAGCGAGACACCTTCATTTGAAGACTTTTCAGAGAAACAAAGGCATTTTCTTGCACTGTGTTCACACAGCTATTTTTGCTTATCAGTCGAGAAGAGAAAAGATCTTTACTCCATGTATCTGTCTTGTACCGGAGGCTTTTTACTGATAGACTCAGATCAACTCCATATTACTGCCAGCGAGCATTTGCTGAAATGCTCCCAACCACCAAACTATGTATTTTTTACCGGTAGCAAGCATCCAGACCGAGACTATCGCGACCTGATCACCGTTTTAGAAGATTTGAATGGGATTTTTGTTAGCTCTTCAGGTGAAGAGACAGCCTCGATGTTTCTCAAGAAGTATAATCCACAGACAGTGGAACAATTTTTCTTGAAGAGAGAAAATAATTCGTTCATGTATCTTTATTTTTCTCGCATTTGTAAAAGGTATGATCACACCTTGCCTATCGAAATGATCCAAGATGTCACTCAGTCACCTGCATCCGATCAGACAAAGACGATCTCATTCGGCGACCGGTCAAATGGACCAAACAACACAGCGTTGCTGTTGACAGAGAACACCGATAGCTCTCCTGTTCCCCCTCGTCATTGCCTTTCATTAGCCTCAGAGATCAGTATTGATTGTTTAAAAGAGCGAGAAATGAAGATGCTCATAGAGGCCCTTCCTTATGTGATTTCACCCCGAGTCCTGGCCATGAATGTTCCAGTGGGTAAATTGTATGATGCCCCCACATTGGAGACGCTGGTGTATCATCTCAACTTTACAAACAGACTTGATACATTAGGACTATGTCGTTTCAATATCACTGCAGGGCCAGCTGCTGCCATCGCCAAATCTTTCCAACGGGCACCTAACTTGCGTGAGCTTTACCTGTCACACAACCCCCTTGGTGACGGACTAAACACTCTTATGGAACATATCCATTTGGTTCCTCACCTAGAAACTCTTCGCCTTGGAGGTGTGAAGATGAGTAAGGAACAAGTGGAAGATTTGACCAGAGTAGTGCGTAAGAGTAAGATCACTAGTCTGGGGTCGTGTTACCATGTGAGTTTAGAGATGGTAATAGTTCAAATGAGGAAGTAGTCGAGTGAATCATTTAGACTATCCAATCCTGCAGTGTGTGATTAATTTGAGATTAGGAGCACGATGGCCGGTAAACTGTACAACACAAAGTCCTTTTAATAATTATTTGTGTCAATACCAAAATACTAGAAACTCAGACATGAATTAATCAGTAAATGTCAGCCTTAGGCACAGCTTCGAAGCAAGAGTCTAGCTTTTGAGCTGAACCTTGACAACTTGCTCAGTTAGGTTTGATTGGCTAACATTAGTGAGGTAGTTTAATCTTATTGGCTCGCAGTATTAAGTACTGGTATCTGCCCTTCGTTACTGCGTTCGCAATTAGTAAGTAAGAAGTATATTATGTCAACGTCGTATTATTTTTTGCCATTAAGGACCACAAATAAATATGACCTTCAGTAACGAAAAGGATATTTTCTTTTTCTGATAGGAGGAGAAAGGAAACCCTAAGCCTGAGTGCGAGTGGCCAACAGACGATTTTTGGAAAGGAAAATGGTGGTACAAATCAGAGGATGAACTAGAAACTGGGACGGAGGACGAATTTGAGCCTTAAACAGAAGGCAAGCTGAAACCTGAGACAGAGGACAAGTGAAAGCCTGTGACATGAACCAGATTCGTTTCCTGCCGAAGGCAAACTGAATATTGTTGATTGATTCCCAACACGAAGTCGCGGGGAATTTTCGACGAAGTTCTCTTGGCCTGAGGCATATCGTTTTGCACGTTAATTGTAGGTGACTCAGTTCGAAGCAACTGTATTTTCTTATTTTGGTTTTTGTTTTGTTTTTGTTTTTTTTATCATAGTTTCTTTGCTGCCCTTCAAGAACAGTTGAAACAAACAAACAAGCAAAGAAAATCGCCCTTTTAAAAATAATGCTCCAGTGTCATAATCACCTCTTTCTGGGTGATTGTATGACGTTATCCCCCAATCAATAATCTTCGAAAATACTATTGCGTGTAAAGTTGAGAACTGTATCAGAACCCAGTGGAGGGAGAGCTGGGGTATACTGAGTCAGCGAGGAAGAAAATTGGACAAAATCCTTTCCTTTTAATAGTTCGTTTTCTTCTAGTGAAAGATTATTTGGTTAGGGCATTTTTGTCTCGTAAAAAAAGTGAATTTGCAGAGGAGGATACAACCACATATTTTCAAAATGAGAAAAAGGAAACTTTTTTGGCTTACATTCCGGATCTTAAAACTTCGTGAGCTTGAAAATTTGTCCTGGTTTACCTCCCATGCACTATTGCAAATTACAGTGAAACCTGTATTAAGTGGACCTGGCATTAAGTAGATATGCTGTATGAATCTGACACTACCAAAGTTTTCCTGTTCTGTTAGTCTTGTAGAAGTCGAACTCTTATTCAATGCAATTGTTTCATTCATCAACCTCGCCCTTAGGGCTTTTCCCTTGTAAATTGGTTAACGGCCAATTCCAAGGAAAAAGTCGTGGGAACGAGGTTTTCGGTCACGAGTCGTAAAGGCCATAAGAACTTAAATTTTTAATTTTTCTTGTGAAAAACCTGCGATTGCAATATGATTTTGTAACCCAGGGTCTCAGTTTGCGTATTATACCTCAAGTTTATTAAAGCAGTTCTCGATTTAGAATAGTTCTTGACTCAGTAATGCTTTGCATCTTCGGTTTTGATATGAATGGTGCGACTCATCTCTGCGGGCGAACCGCATTAACTCCAGCTGTAGGAACCCTTCCTCTTTATGAGCCCACGTACAATAAGCTGTCTGACCGTTTCAAAAACCTGACACAATGCCCCTTACCAATCAGATGCAAATATAACATGACAGTGATATGGCCGTCAGCGTTTTCCGCCTTTTTGAAATCAAAGGATCATAGACGACCATAATGCATTATGCGCACATGCTGGGAGTCCTCTTCGCAGTTTTCGACCAGCGAACGCTGGGTTCTTGCATGCGTGTCCGTATCCACGTCCTCACCCGCTATTCAAATAAGATACCGTAAATTGTGTAAAAGCTACCACTCTCACAGTAACCCTCGCTCCCCTCCCTCCCCTCCCTCCCCTCCCCCCTCCCCCCAGTTACAGGCTCGTCTACCTGTAACAAAATCTACATCCGATTTTAAGCCTCCTTTGATATGGGTCTTCCTCTAGCGTTCTTGTTTTGAGAGATAGGGAATCGATTGAAGCTTGATTAAAAACCACTAAATGCAAAAGGTATGTTGATCAGCACTGCCTTAACTCTTTTCCTAGCGCTTTTAAGTTCTATTATGGCTATTTTTTATTCCTCGGATGTAAGGCCCTCCGTTTATACTCTCCTGACACCCTTTACGTAGTTGTATTAGCCCAGGGCTTATAAGCAGCAGTTCACGGTATCAAAATAAATTGGTCACTTTGTAGGAAGTTTAATCTGAGGAAACCTAAGCTTAATTACGGGTTTTAAACTGCTCAGGCCCCGTCAAATCTTTATTCCTTCTTTATTTCTGCCTTTTTTTTGTTCATTCCTTTAATAGTATTTGATCATGTTTTTACTCCTTTCATAGCTATACAGTCACTCTCGACAATGTTGTGTTTGTAAGGTACATTTCGTGTGCCATACATGACATAAGAAAGCACGAAATGGAAGTTGGGATTTATTATTAAAGTAGCGTGGCGGATGATTAGATTCGTGTGTGTTGTGTCCTCCGCGAATATACATTTCTATCAACTGAAGAACGTGACAGACAACAAAACGGATCGTACTGACCTGGACTCACCTGACACTGGGACCCGCACCACAGGCCCGTACACCGGGCCCGCACTCTGGACCCACACTCCGCGCCCGCACCCCGGACCCGCACCCCGGACCCGCACCCCGGACCCGGACCCACACCCCGGACCCGGACCCACACCCCGGACCCGGACCCACACCCCGGACCCGCACCCCGGACCCGCACTCGCACCCCGGACCCGCACCCGCACCCGCACCCTGGACCCGCATCCCGGGCCATACAGTTTTTCATTCGAATAATGGGTAGAAAAGGATAAAGAATAGCTAGAAACCGCTGAGCTATCAGGAAAATTCGTCCAAACAAGCCAGCGACACACTTTCATTTGTTAAAAATGTTATGGTAACTAAAATGTACGAAAAGAGAAAAGATGTATTTTTTTGTGAAAACGTTTTTATTGCATTCTGATTAAAGTTACCACAGCTGATATGCATTTTTTTTAGAGAGAATTCATCTTGAAAACCTTTATTCAACGAGTTTGTCTCTAAGTGATTGTTTTTCACTGTTCCGTTTTCCTCTTATCATTACTGGGTTTCCTATGACGGCGGCGCTTCTTATGTCTGGGATTGTCATTCTCCTCCTCCTCTTCTTCCTCTTCTTCCTCTTCTTCTTCCTCCTCACTCGTAGCTGGTGACGGGCGGGGGTAAGGATAGGGCGCAGGGTAGGGGTAGGGAGCAGGATAGGGCGTGGGGTAGGGAGCAGGATACGGCATTGGGTACGGAGAAGGGAACGGGGAGGGATGTTGAGCGGGAGCCGCGGGATATGGTGATGGATATGGCGACGGATATGGGGATGGATACGGTGATGGATATGGGGATGGATACGGTGATGGATATGGATACGGAGAGGGATACGGGGATGGATACGGAGAGGGGTATCCCCCGGGATAACCTACGGATGCGTCCTTTCTTCCTGTTAAGCGAATGGTTAAAGAAATGCCGTAAATCATCATTACTGCCATCAAGACTATAATTTGACGTTCAAAAGTGAAAGGCGTCTGTGCGCTTAGCCGAGATTTAGAAAAGTGGATGTAATACAGGGTGGTTACATTGAATAAGATTACGAAAAGACACGATGAAATTGTAAGTTTTTTATCCTCTCATGAAAAGGACCAACAGGTTGGTCACGCCCTATGACATGTGGTGTCATTTTGTCATCACCAACACCTCTCGGAAATGATTTACTTTTTATCTAATGTTGTGAGGGTCTTTTCTCAGAATTGATCGAAGGAACCCAGGAATAAGGACTGTTCTACAACTAGACACCATGGGAACTGAATCTATTTTGATAAGGGTAGCGAGTGAGAACCAGCCCTCATGCTACAACGTGCCAAATTTAAGACCTTTATGTCATAAGGACCTTTACCAATTACAATTTTTTTAAACATTATTGAAATAAATCAAAATTCCTACCAGAACCCGAGCCAGTGCCACTGCCCCAATCTAACGAGCCTTCCTCTTCTCCAACGCCAGATTCGTGATCGTGAGATTCGTGTTCGTGAGTACGAAGAGCGTGATCTTTTGTTTCTTCCTCTTTCGTCGATAAAACACGTTTTCCCTCAGTTGTTGTAATTAGGGCCGCTACGGCTGATAGGCAAATGGTAAATAAAAATGTCCCTCTCATGATGAAAGCTAGACGTTAATACTGAAAAAATGAAAGAAAAAAGTTTTAAGCATTATATTTCTTTTATCCTTCTTGCTAAAACGTGACTGAAAAAATGGTTGTCCTTCCAGAAGGCAATCGGTTCAATTTTTGTTCAATGTTGCCACTACACTACTCTGAAAATAGGTGTTCAAATTTTTTTAACGCAATTGAGTGATGCTGTCAAGATTAGTACATCTTAACATTTTTCTTGTAAGGATCTTTTGCAATGTTAACATTTGGGTCTCACCTTCTCCAACTCAAGGTCCTTCTCTCTTTGTTCGTCACCCGCGGATGTGCTTTGAGAGTTTCTGGCGTGTGAAGTACCAACCAAGTAATATGTAAATAATTTATGGGATCATCTTTCCTAACAAAAACCAATTCTTTTGATAAGCAAACATAGAATAATGCGAATGTTTCAGTGATATACTTAAGTTAGATCAGTAACCTCACATTTGATGAACGCGCGGTTCGAGGACAGAGTTAAGTCCGACGGAAACACAGAGTGTTAAATTCTTCTGGCAGGTTGGTCAAAACTAGGGTCATTAGGCCAAACCTTTTTAACAAGGGGCACCAGGCACCTGAAGGCATCACATGGTTTGTTAAAACTTCGTGTCTCACAGTAGACGTTTTTGCCAATAGTAATCGCAATGAAGGCATGAGGAATCCTATAGCTTTGCATAGCTCGTTAGGACTTTATTTCTCACTTTTTGCATTTTTTCAATTAATTTTCATATGAGGATAATTTTTGAAGAATGATTACGAAAGAACTCGGGCAAGCTGATTGCGAGAGATAAGAAAAGACAAGTGCAGCAACAAATCGTCCTGTTTTAAAAGGTTTTTAGTGACTGTTGAGCTCTCTTATTATAAATAGGTAAGACTTTACACACAACCTTTGATGAAGTAACCCTTAAGTTCCTCACTCCTAAGAGGTACTCTACTCGGTTATAGGCCCCTGATCGGGGAATGAGCACGCTCTCTACCTTCTTTTGTTTGTTTGTTTTTTTTGGGGGGGGGAGGGGGTCAAATACTGTAGACCCATGAAACTTCGGATACCAGATTTAAAGCTACATTTGAGGGTTTACCCTCTAGAAGTATACAAAGAGATTAACAAGCTCGTATTAACAGGATACCACTGTCGATTCACTATTATGATTTCTAGAATGTCATGTATTTCCATGGCTTTACAAGGTGTCGTAAGTGGAGTTATTTTTTTATTCATTAATTTCCCAAGACTATTTAAACATATAACTGAACCTTCCAACTCTAGCATTTTTTGATAAAATCGAAAATTCTCACTTCCTTTCACAGCGGCAACCTTTTTCAACTTTTTCTTTCTAAAGATTTGATTTCTATACCTCCTCTGTGGGTGCAGGCAAGTACAGCAGAACTCCATGTGTGGCATGTATGCGCGAGACTCAACTGGATAGCGCTCGTTGCTTTAAAGATTACTTATCAATCAAAATAATTTGTCGTAATCGCAGTCGGTCGATTTAACTCCTAAGCACCCAACCATGTTATCTACCTCTTGACAGAAGACTGATGGTGTTGGAAGAATACAAACTATGCCCCTAGAAAATGTCGCCTGTCTTTACTCTTTGGCCTTATTTATGAAATTTAATTGATTTCAGCCACATGCATCGAGATTACTTGGAATGCAATGTAGGAAAGAACTGGGAAGGATATTAGGAGTACAATTCTCGAATAGTCTTTTTTACAGTTGTGGACTTGGTGGCCAAGCCTTTGAACAGGAGTGAGGCTTAGGGTGACCTTGTTATGATAGAGATGTTGCTGCTTTTCAAATGCAAATTACTTTGTTATCATGCTAACTAGATACAGGTCTCTATCACAACAGGGTCACCCTTAGCCTCACTCCAGTTCAAAGGCTTGGCCACCAAGCTTACAACTGTAAAAGGGACTATTGCAGTTTAAGACGACTTAAGAAAGTGTTAAAAAAAAACCATTTAGAAGTGTATTTAAGACAGGCATTTTTGCACCCACATTTCTAGACCCACAGTGCTGGAACCACGACCACATTGTTGGACCCACACCCACATTGTTGGACCCACATTTTTGGTACTTCCTTAGTAGAATGGAGAAAAGGAGGGGAACGCCTTTTACCGTGCAGCTTTCTTGAAAACACGATGTTAGTTCTTAGTGGACAGGAAAATAACGTGCTTGAAAATGTTCTAATTACACTGTTCCAGTTACAATATCTCACCCTTTTTTAAGCAATAGACCGCACTTTCTATAGGTTTGCCGACGTGATATCTCACGCAGGGTGATGGGAAACTGTTCTCGTGTTCTCCTAACATCCCAAGAGAGCTATTACGTCGGTAAACCAAAAGAAAGTGCAGTCTTTTGGTTAAATGACAAAAAAAGATCAATTTTTCTATGGGTTTACCAGTGAAATAAACGACAGGTTTTTGACTAAACAAGCCGTTCGTAGTATCTCAGTTATTTTACGATGATAACACGTCACACGAAACACGTTTTGAGTGCAGAATGCGTCACATTTATTATCTTTAGTAATCCTGTAACATCGTAAGGTCCTGCCTTATAGGGAGACTTTTACAATCTCAAAGTCCTTTTCTTGGAAGTGCAAGTTAAATAGTAAGATCATTTGATCTCGAGTGCATAAACTGTTACAATATATTCTATTCCTATCGCCTCTAAGCCTCTATGAGTTTGAATTTGCCACTGTTTGCTGAAAAATTTGCTATTACACTTTCTCCAGTGCGTGTTCGAGATCCTTCTTCAAGTCTTCCGCATTCTCCAAGCCAACACTGCGAAAAACATCAAACGTAGTTACAAATTGTCACAAAATAGACACAAAGATTCCCCGTTCCTGTCGTCCACAACCCTATACCTCACAATGATTAAGGTTTCAAACAAAAAGTGAAAAAAGTCCAAGTCTCTTTTACAGTTGTGGGCTTGGTGGCCAAGCCTTTGAACAGGAGTGAGGCTAAGGGTGACCCTGTTGTGATAGAGACCTGTATCTAGTAAGCATGATAAAAAAAAATTGCATTTGAAAAGCAGCAACATCTCTATCATAACAAGGTCACCCAAAGCCTCACTCCTGTTCAAAGGCTTGGCCACCAAGCCCACAACTGTAAAAAAAGGACTATTGAGGGGTCTAGACCCCCTGAACTCCCCCCCCGCGCCAGATGCGCTGTCGCTAACTATTTCACTCCTACTTAGGTTCCCTTATGTAGCTTCTTATACGTACCTGAATCGGATAAGCGATTCCTTCAATCCAGTCTCCTTCCTCTCTTCAACCGACACATATTTTTCAGGGTGCGTCATGGCGGTTGCTATCTCCACCAGGCTCTGAACTCCACCAAGAGAGACCGCCAACTTAACTAGCTTCACATTCTGTCGGCAAAATGTAAAGCTAGTTTTACGTTACGTGCGCCACTTTCAAGGGGGTAGAAAACACTGTATATGAGAATGGCTCACAAAACTTCAAGAGAGACTCGGGAGTATTGCTACTCCACCTGGATGGTATGCCAGGACATTCCATGTTACCCCTTCCCCCGGAATTTCGTCACGTTTCGCGACATTCTCCTGTCACTCCTTCCTACCCTGGGGGGGGGGGGAGAGAGGCACTGTGAGAGAAACCTCAGTAAACTGATATACTGATCCCCTTCATTGGGTGTCACTCTGGCCTCCTCATCTTGCAAACCAAGCAAATTCATTGGGTTCTATCCATTGCTACATCCTGGACAATTTTTTCCAAGTGTACTCCATGACTGTCGGTTTAACCTAAACGTCTCTTCGATCATCATGAGGTCCTTTAATGGACCTTCCCATGGATCATCTGCACATACGCAGTAAAATTTGAACGCTTTAACCATTTGGCATGCACCTTGTTTGAACACTTTTACCATTTGCAATTGGCATTTCTATTCTGCAGGTAAGGCGGGGTTCGAGTTCCCGGCGACACAGCTTCCTTACCGTCGTAGTTTCTAATCTCTTTTTATCTTCTTTAGTAATGCAAGGTGGAAATGGTACCACGTCCATCATAACGCCTAGATGCAAAAAAGAACAATAGAATCCTTCCTTTTTCAACGGTATCATACGCTTCAGACCTTTTGGACGCGAAAACAAAATCAAAACAAAACAAAATTTGGAGCATAATTCCCAATGAGATAAATTTCATTTGACCTGCGGATGAAAATCAAGTAAAGCAGTGATCCTCGCCGGTGACCTGCAACTAAAGCAATTCCAGGAAAGAAGCCTGAAAAATATTCAGGCTTCGACGGGATTCTAACCCGTGCATCCCAGATACGTTTTTCAGGCACTACCATCAACTAGGTTACGAGGCCACACGTTTGGAGCGGGACACTTTTTAGAGTTTTATATGGAGCGTCACCCGCAACCCTATTAACTCCTCAGTCAAAATGATCAAGGGAAATAAAACATAAGAAACAGAAATCCCAGGCAAAGCTGTCTGTATAGTCGAATTGGTGTAAAGACATTGTCAAAGTTGATTTTTTACCCTATGTAGTAGTGATGTCAGTTGTTTTATTTTGTCAATCAAGCAAATCACAACAAATCAACTAAGATAGCTTAGATTCATGCTCTGAAAGAGTGAGTGAAGTTGTCAGTTTTATTAGAGACTTGTATGTCTAATATAGGTGAATGAATCGTGTTATTTCTTGCTCCCTTTTTTGAACCAAATAAACCACAGCAAATACTGAAATAAACGAGAGAAATTCCTCACAATGTTTTGACAGTCAATCCTTCGCTTGCTTTTCTTACCTCAACAAGTCTTGTTGCTTCTGCTCTGCCTCCTTTCACTTCAAAGGACAGCATCCCACTAAAGCCTGTCATTTGCTTCTTAGCAATTTCATGATGAGGATGAGAAGGCAATCCCGGATAGTACACTCTTTCAATCTACATATCAAAAAGGACAATTCAAAGACCTAAAGGCTGATAGTTTCTAAAGAAACTGTTTGGGGCTGCGTCAGTGGTAAGTCTGTTTACGAGCCTAGTGGCCCATTAGCCCGGTGCTTAACTCCGGTTTCTGTAGCATGAAGCGACCAGGAGTATTTCTACTCCCCCCTGGATGGGATTCAGTTCCATCGCAGGGTTACCCCCAGCATTAAATTTGCCGGTACCCATTTATACACCTGGGTGAAGAGAGGCACTGTGAGAGTAAAGTGTCTTGCCTAAGAACACAACACAACACAAAGTCCCGGCTACGTAGCTCCATTTTCTGCCTTTAAAAGCACACACAACCCACAATTCCTCTATTTGCTCTGACGAAGGGCTAACGCTCGAAACGTCAGCTTTTGTAATCGTTACGGTGGCCAATTTACCATTTCAACTTTGTTGATATATCCAAATTAATTCAAAGACCTGTTCGTTTCAAGTAATTGACCTTATCCTCTTAAATTTTTATGAAAAAAATGCTGGACTGTCGTGTTTCTTATCAGTGTTTGTCATTTTTCGACTACAATTTGACGCCTTTTATGTTTGCAACGTTTGATGTAGAAAAAGCCAATTTTCTTTTTGAAGGGTAGCAAAGAAATCGGAGAGAGCTTTGTAGAGATATTTGTGTGATTTGATCAAGATCAGCTACCAAGACCTCGACTGGATTTTCACAAGCTTTGAAAGAAATAAAAAGTTGTAGCGCGATCACGTCGATATTTTGGCGATAGAGCAAATCTAGTGAGTCTCAGTTCAAATCTTACGACATTTGACCGAAATTTGTATAAGATTTGTTAAGGTCTCGGCGGCTTTTGCAAGGAATAGAAATCTTGCTTTGTAGGGAGGGTTAAAGTTTTTTCACTGCTATGGCGTTGGGGGGGGAGGGGATGGGTGCGGTTCGAAGGGGGAAGTGGCACTAATTTGAAAATAGGCGCTGCTGACTCGGGCATTGACAGTACATATTTACTTGTGGACAAAAATGTTATTTCTATAGAAGGCCTCCTACTTCAATCAACTTCAGTGTAACAGTTCATCCCCTACACGTGATCACGTGATGAAAGTCATCCTCTCACTGTTATCAAACTAAGTTTCTCTACTGTACATGACAACACGTTAGTATAACTGAATTCCAATTGAAGAAGTTTCTTGATGTATGGACGCTCGACAAAAATAAAGGCAGCGGAGCCCATACAGGCATTTTCGCTTCCTGGAAGGCCTTGAGGGGTAAAAAAAAAAAGAAAAAAAGATACTTGTTCAGAAAGCCCAAGACTCGATTATCAGCTATGGTAAATGGCGAAACATTTTATCCTAAAACGTTAATAAGGACATCTTTCTATTAATGAAGGGGGGTAAGTTTCTAGAGAAACCGCGGTGCTGCTTTCGCTCTGATGAAGGACTAACGCTCGAAACGTTAACTTTGAAACTCTTTACAGTGGCTAATTTACATCTTCAACTCTGTTGATAAAACCAAAATTACATTGCTAAGTTTCCCTAGATGCTTCCCCTGCTCTCGTATTCATGCCAACAGGGTTTAAAAAGTACAGTTGATTGAGTTTTGTACCTTTGGATGACTTTCCAAAAACTTGGCGACTTCCATGGCATTTTGATTATGCCTCTCCATTCTCACATGGAGGGTTTTCAGTCCACGATGCAATAGGAAGGCATCAAAAGGTGACTAGAAAGCAAACATGTGGATTTAGAGTTACATCAATAATAGAGTCAGTCGGAGATAATCACTTACGTTAACGGCTAGAATTATTTTATTAGAGATTTAGCACTACTTTTACGTGAAACGGCAAACGTCAGCTTGCCCTTTCACGTTTCCGTGAATCTTGCTGCTTTAGCTTCGCGTGCGCTCACGTCATGGTGGATTTGAAGGCGTCCCGGTATGACGTACAAGGAATAGTTTTTAGTGTCCTTATATTTCGGCAATTAAATTCTACTCTGTGAAAGAAAAAGTGAAGAAAATATTACGAACGCGGCAAACGCGAAACAAGTTACCTTCACGTAGAAACAGCAAAGCGCAACCGGCAAACGTGAAAAAAAAAAAAAAAAGGCGGGGAAAAAACCAGGTCACGTGATCACTCTTGTCATTCACGTTTCACGTAAACGCAGTACTAAATCACGCAATGGATTGATTGCCCTAATGACTGAATGACTGACTGATTGACTGATTGTTTAATTGATTTAATTCTGCTGAAAATCTAGGTCTCGTAGGTATGAGACATCCCCAAGGAAGACACGTGATTCCAATAATCTATCCATATTAATTCTATCTATATTCCAGTAAACAATTTCAGCAGAGGAAGGCTTGATAACCAGAATAGGTGGTTTGCACGTTACGTCATTGCCGCCATGTTGGTGGACGTAAACAATAGTTATCTAATTAGCTTCTTTTGTTCGTCCACCAGCATTTGTTCCTTTCACCATTGTTATCTGTGCCTCTAGAGATTGGTTACAAACCACCTACTGCAGTATCATTTAGTTTCTTTTTTCTTTTTTCTTTTCCTTGCTACTTTAGATACCAGCAGATATACTTGTTTAGGGCGAGGAAGCAGAAAATGGAAAGGTAGAAATGAGTTTGTTATAAAATTAGTAATAGAGTTATAGTGACATTACCATACATCCTCCAAAAAATTTCTGCAGTTCATAGCATTTGTGGTTCAGTTCCTGTGATGACAGTGTAAGGGAACCAGCTGTGATGTCACTATGGCCTCCCAAGTACTTTGTGCTGAGCAGAAATAAGGACAAACTGAATATTGTTTTTTTTTTTAAGTGTCAAACACCCTAAAGCAAAGAACGACCATAGCTAATTAGAACAAAGATAAATATCACATGGAAACAAATGAAATCACAGCGAACACATGTACCGGGTAAGTGGAGGGTAACTGAATGGTATATGGGTCAGCAGTATCAGCAGTAAGAAAAAGTTGTCCAACTTTTTTACAACACAACACCTTTCTTTTCCTTCTTTTTATGAGCTCAGATGGATGTGCTGAGATGATTAAGAAGTTCCCCCTCTGTAAGATGTTGATAGAAAGAGCTGTGTGTTCTGCATAGATAGTGGATACTACATGATGCCAGAAGTGGTGCCTCAAGCAGCCATTGCCAAGTTACATTTGCAAATAGACTGGAGTCAAAACACATGACATGGCACATTCAGGAACAAAGAACATTACTCAGTACTATTTAAGATTTAAGTTTTAGCCAAGAATTCTGACCTATCCTAAAAAAGTACCAAATATTTCTTCTAAAAATTTCTGCAGGGGGGAAGGGGGGGGGGGGAAAGTTAATTACTCTTTAAAATTCTCTTTTTTATCACAGGGTAGAAGGGAATTTTGACCCATCCAGAGGGGCACTGATTGAAAGAATCTCAGGTACCATTACTTTACCAGCTATGAATGACGACATCAATTCCTTTTTGAATAGGTTTTTGGTTAAATGATGAAGCAAAGGTACTGTCACACATGGTGATGATACCAAGTTCTTTGCCAAGTTTTCCAAACTCCTCCAGGTCTGTCAGGGTCATTGTTGGATTGCATGGTGTTTCACAGTACAAAACCTATTTACAGATATAATGCACAGCAGAAGACATTTAGATTTTTGGGACAGTGAGTCAGTGGTCTATGAATAGGCTTGAGGCCGTGAGAGGTCTGCAAGTGGCCTTGCAACGATGGTGAGGAGCCATATTCCCTGCAGACCTCAATCTTCTTGCTGGCTCACTTTGCTTAAGGCCTTAAACTTACTTTTAGGTAAAGAAACCCTTGTGCAGCAGTGCTAATGATAACAGCCTGCACTACAGAGATGGACAACAGAGCATGATTAGTTAATGCACAGAAGCACTCACTGATTTCTCAGAAATGCCAAGCTCTGAAAAACTGATCAAATCTGGAGATACCATTCAGTGGGTAATTCAGTGAACTGTCAATGAGTGTAAGAAATTTGGTCAGTATCTGTGAGACTCCAGAATATCCCAAGGGTGTGGTGGGAAGGGGGGGGGAGTGAGTGGTTTGCTGCATCATGAGGTCATCCTCTCTACACCTGTACTCTTTGATTAGTTGGTTTGTCATTTGATGCTCAAAACTGTAAACAGTAAGAAAGACCAAAGGTTGTCTCCTACTGAGGAACAGGTTACGCTGGTTGCATGATTTCTAAATTTAATTTTCCCCTAAATACACACCTTGGTGTTCGGTTTCACAGCTTTGCGATAACTGGAAACATCAAAGCCATCCACAAGGGTGCACTCTACTCCAAACCGTGGAAGATGATTGCGAAACAGGGCTAAAGTTCCACTGTACACCATTCTTGGACCCACCTAACAAACACAGAGCGGTCAGCTTCATCAGTTATAACACTGTCTCAATATAATACATGAAGTTACAAGCTAGAAATATGAAGTAAACTTAAATTTTGAAACTGAGCAAATCTTTGAAACTGAGCAAATTAACTTGGTGAATACAAGTACTTCCTATGAAAAAAATGAGGAACAGAGTTGGACAATGTACAATAAGAGCCAATATAACCCTAATTGAACTTGCAGGAGTGTTCTGCATATGCAGCTAAACCCTTTTATTCCCAGAAGTGATTAATGTGTAACTTCTCCCCATAAGATCCAAACATTATCTAGCAAACAAGTATTTAGAATACTCAAGCTTATCAGGTAGAAGTTGTCATCTTGATATTACCACAAATTCTCCTTAGTAATCTACAAGGAAATGTGTAGCAGCAAGAGGGGTGAATTGACAATCAGATCTTGGTAGTTCAAGACTGTGTTCTATTTACATTATTAAAGCACTACAGAGAAGAAAGGTGATGAGATTTTATAAAGAGACGTGGCAACTACCATAGATTGCTTGAAGAAAAATCAAACAAATGAAAAGTCATTAGTTGGCAGAAGCGTAACAATTAATACTAACCACATGATCTCCAGATTTTAGTGTAGAAAATAGAGCTGTAGTAATGGCAGCCATTCCTGAGGAGAATAACAAGGTACCCTGTCCACCTTCTAAATTGTTGAGTGTTTGAGCTGCAGCATCTACGGTGGGGTTAATCCAACGTGAATACAACCAGCCACTCTGAAAAGGACATTTCAGCCCTACAATGAGTCAATTACCACAGAAGCATGGAGTGGGGGTGGGGGGTATACTTAATTGTAATGAGTAGTACGGGTGTCTCGAAAACTAAGACCTAAGACCTAAGACCCCTCGAAAATAGACTTTCTCAAAGTTGTTCGCTTGGTTTTCTGTTCTGGTGTGGTAGGACCCGCAGGAACTTTGCTTGCTCGGCTCGGCTCGCTCACACTTCGCGCTCACTGTCGCGCTCACTGTCGCGCTATGCGCTCAAAATCATGACTTGTGAGCAAGTCCACCTTGAAAACTAAGACCCCTCGAAAAAATTTTGAGTATGGGATATTTAAAAGGAAAGAAAAAGCCAAGGTGATCTTGACAACCTGGACATAGTTAACAGAATGAACTATGACCTGGAGGAGCTACAACTTGGGTGATCGTCGTGAATTTTACTTGGGGAGTTAACATGCAGGCTACCAAGCTGAAAAATTAAACGTAGATAGGGATAAGTAAACTTTTCGCTGCTAGATTTACACTGTCTATTTAATTCAGAAAGAAAAAGTGAGCTTTCTGTTTCTCCTTTCACTACACATTAGTGTGGATGGGGCCTGAATTACCGAGTGCGTACTTATAAGTGACTTACGGCAGCCCAGCAGAGAATGTTTTCAATGTATGCATTTCGAATGAAAGGCCGTTGCAAAGTATTCTGCTAAAATAAGTAGCCTGTTTTCAATTCTCGGGAAACTTTAAACGCAATTTTTAAGATCAGCATTTCCAATCGCAGCTCTTGTACTTGACTTCCGGTAATATTATTTAAGGTGGCTCGTACCGGTTTTTGTCTTTTTGATGGTTTGTAACTTTGAAAGAATACAACAGAAAGACTGACCAAGGCCAGTTGAACACTTTTACGGGGTTGAATTATATAATCATTGGTTATCCAAAAATAGGTGTCATTTTGTCACTAGCAGTTTCCATGGCAATGCTTTCACAGGCTTATTCAGACACATTTTTTAGCTTGTAGCTTAAATAATTCAAAAACTAACCCGATGACCTCATGATTTTTTTTCAGTGATTGCTTTTGGCACTTGAAAAGGAAACTGCACAAAGATTTTTAAAAAATTCTACGGAGCGGAATTTCAGAAAATCTTGAAAAAGGGCAATTTTTAGACATTGCAAATTTCCCTCCATAGAATTTTCTAGTTTTTTTTCTGATTCCTTTTGACGTTATTATCATATTAGAACAATAAAAAGAAGGGGTCACGGGACTTGTTTTCATGCAATAGCTTTCGTGAGTTTACCAATTTCCACGCGCGTTCTCGCGCATTTAAAAATCTGGATTCTATAAGATCAACATTTGCTCATGATCTGTTATAGCTACCGCTGACAATTGCGTGTGCTTGCGTGCGTGCCTACGATCTGATGTTTACAGACGTTTACTGCTAATTAAGAAAATCATTAAATAGCTGTCAAAGACAGCCTCCCGGGCACATCTTAAAAATTCTACATACGACTTCTGTCTATGTCATATTATTTTCCTTTAAGTTTCAAAGTCTTCTTCCATTTCAGGTAGATTATCCTTCACTTGAGTTCTTCTTTTTTCGCTGTCGCAAGATTTCATATCGGTTGAATATTTCTTTTAAATGTGAAGTGAAGCAACCTTTACTTCTCTGAAAATCGTCTTCTTTATCTTAGTTTCTATCTCCTGCATTCACAGTAGCCACTCAACACATCAAATACAAGCTCTTAGGTAAACTTCTCACAAAAGTAGACGCGCCACCATCTTTGTTTTGAATTTTCATCTTTTGATCTCACGCTTCTTTCGCACGTTTCTCTTGCGCGCATCACACAAGAGTGACCTGTTCCCCGTGCCAAGAAACTGGTATGAGCCACCTTAAGCACTAAAGTGTTAAACAAACACTGTAGACAAGATAAACTGTAGACAAATGGAATTAAACTGAATTTTCTTTTCATGCTTTCCAATCTAAAATCAAATTTCAAACTAACCTAGGTTATCTTTACCCACCTTTGAACTACCAGGCCCAAGGCCCAGGGCAGGGTCATGTTAATCTAGGATTAAAAGTTAACCTTGGTTTTATTCTTGTGTAGAAGAGTATGGATAAGAGCTTAGGTTTTTTTAGGGTTTATCCCAATAGGACTCACGACTAATGGGAAAAAAATTCAAAAGAAAAATCCTTTGCAGAGCTGTAAAACTAAATTAAAGCTTTACACTAGCCCCAGGTTAGGTTAATCATGTTTTAGACAACCAAGCCCTGTCATTTAAAGGCCGATAAGCACTAAACTAAGTTTAAAACTTAATTGGGGGTTCTTTATTCCTTTGTTCAAAAGTCTTTTTAGGTCGGGTTAGTTTTCGCTATCCTTAGTATATAAAGCATCCAATAATCAAATTCTAGACAAAAAGAATTATACTGGATTTTTTTAAGACTTTCAGGTCTGAGATAAGCTTTCTCACTGACCCAGGGTTATCTTAACCCAGCTTAGAATGACCCAGGATATTAAATTTGTGGCAGAAAGTGAACTTAATAAGATTTTAATGTGTCTATTGTGTCAGAAAATATCAGTTTGTTGTCAGGCAAAATTCTGGGGTTGTTTAGGAAATGGACACCTTGAATTGAATTGAATTGTAACACAAGTGATCTAAAGTTGCCTTTCCTCCATGAGACAAGTTCAACTTTTAACTCAAAATTTGAGTCACATGTTAAATGATGTGTTATCGATTGAAATTTATGCACGACATACTGGAGTAACAATTATCATGAATACGACCAAAGATCTCTTTGAAGTTCTTCCACTATTCTTTCAGTTTTGTTTTATCATATCTCTGCACAACCTGCCGAAACTTGTTAGAATACGTGCTCCAATATCATGACTAATGTAACAGCACGCTTATCACAATGTTTATCGTAGTTAATTGTGGCTTATCTACCTGTTAGTAGAAAACCGCTTCAAGAAATGCTGCAAATTGTATAGGTGATACTATACCAAGTATGTTGACTTAAATCAGAGCCACTTATCAATGATTGTATAAAAGTCAGTGAAATATGCAATAAAAATCAAATTGTTACTCCTACTTTTGTGATGTGTATGTTCTAGCTGTAACAGGGTGACATCAGTGAACCTAACAACTTGTGTTAAAGTTGGATGAAAATTTATCGCCACACTGAATAATACATTGTTCTCTAAGTATTCATGCCCAGGAGCATATATTATCTTGACACGTGTAGTGATTACATAAGGAAAGCAGAAACTGATCAATGGTTTTATGGCCCTTGAATCAGCTTCTTTGACATTTATTGCCTTTTAGAAAAAGAACACTACATAACCATTATTGAAAATATCGCTTACTCTCCCAAGAAAAGGGATACTTATAACTGCGGTTGGAAAGAGTTTTAATTTATGCGGAAAACAAATATGGCTGCTTTTCATGATTTTTTTTTTGGTAATCTTAGCCTAAAACAAACACAGAGAGATCTCTGCGGAGATTAAATAGCAAGGAATACTTAGGATACTTTCAACAGAGCTACTGAAAATTGTATGTGGAGCTTAAAGGCTGCATATCACAGCTGAGAAAATCGCTGTGGCTAATGCAGTTTGCCCATCCATTATTTTCAACAACAAAATAATCAACTTGACAGTTTGAAAAATATCTAGTAAACCAGGGCTTTGTCCTTCAAAGTTGGATAAGCCCTAACCCAGGGTTCAATTTGGAATCAAACTGAATTTTCTTTTCATGCTTTCTACTCTGAAATAAAATTTCAAACTAACCTAGTTATACAACAACAAACATATGAAACATATGTGTGATTTATCATATATATGTGATTTATCATCTACGGGTTTATATCGAATTAATTTGATGGCCTGCTCCCAGTTGGCTTGTTAGCTCAATTGGTAGAGCGCTGCACTAGTATCGCAGAGGTCAGTGGTTCGAGTCCCGTACAGGCCTGAAATTTTTTTTCAGGTCTGATTTTCACTATTGCTCAAATAGTGCTTTACTGCGAAGGATCGTTCTCATATACGTAACCTAGTTATCTTGACCCACCTTTGAACAACCTTGCCCAGGGCAGGGTTGTTTGAAAGGGGATCATTTTAATCTAGGATTAACAGTTAACCTTGGTTTTAATTTCTCAAGTAGAAGAGCATGTATAAGAGCTGAGGTTTTGTTGGGGTTCATTCCAATATGACTCACAACTAAATGAGAAAAAAAAATCAAAATGAAAAATCCTTTGCAAAACTGTAAAACTAAATTAAAACTTTACACTAACCCCAGGTTAGGTTATCCATGTTTTGGACAACCAAGCCTTGTTGTTTAAAGGTCAATAAGCACTAAACCAAGTTTAAAATTTGATCCTGGGTTCTTTATTCCTTTCTTCTAAAGTCTTTTTAGGTCGGGTTAGTTTTTGTTATCCTTTGCATATAGAGCATCCAATAATCAAATTCTAGACAAAAAGGATTATACTGAACTTCTTTCAGGACTTTCAGGTCTGAGATCAGCTTTCACATTATATTTAACCCTGGGTTATCTTAATCCAGCTTAGAATAACCCAGGATATTACATTTGTGGTAGAAAGTGTCAGAAAATATCAATTTGTTGTCAGTCAAAATTCTGGGATTGTTTAGGGAATGACCTCTTTGAACTGAATTGTAACGCGAGTGATCTAAAGTCGCCTTTCATCCAAGAGACAAGTTCAACTTAGAACTCAAAATTTAAGTCACATGTTAAATCATGTGTTATCAATTGAAATTTATGCAAAACATGCTGGAGTAACGATTATCAAGAATAAGACCAAAAGGTCTCTCGAAGTTCTTCTACTTTTCCTTCAGTTTTGTTCTATCATATCTCTGCAAAACCCGTTGAATATTGTGTTAAAGGCAGACGAAAATTTATCGCCACACTGAATGATACATTGTTCTAGAAGTATTCATGCCCAGGGGCATATATTATCTTGACACGTGGAGTGATTACATAAGGCTGGTGGAGGCTGATCAACGGCTTTACGACCCCTTGAATCAGCTCCTTTGAAATTTATTGCCTTTTAGAAAAACGGCACTGCATAACCATTGTTGAAAATATCGCTTACTCTCCCAAGAAAGGGATACTTATGACTGCGGTAGGAAAGAGTTTTAATTTATGCGGAAAACAAATATGGCTGCTTTTCATGATTTTTTTTTTTTGTAATCTTAGCCTTACACAAACACAGATAGATCTCTACGGAGATTAAACAGCAAGGAATACTTAGCATACTTTCAACAGAGCTACTGAAAATCGTACGTGGAGCCTAAGGCTGTATATCACAGTCGAGAAAATCGACGTGGCTAACGCAGTTTGATCAGCTGATTTCTCGCGCGTTCACTTGGCGGGCTTGGGTGTAAAGTTAAAATTGGAATACGGTCAAAATTATTAAACAGAATATTACGATGAAAATTAATTCCTACTAGAACTTTCTCTATCAGTCGAACCATGAGAAATTTAGAGGAATCCCAAAGTTTCGATAGTAGACAATCTCATGTTTCCAAATTTTCCACGTCAACTTGTACTTATAAAAATACATATATACTTTTTTTTAACGATGTACAGCGCTCAACTGGTGGAGAGGATACTGTCAAAGTTAGAACTCTCACCTTTCCCAATGCCAGTTCTTCCGCGTGATCAACGGATGAAGTCTTGAAAGTGGAAGAAGCGAAAATCGGAACATTAATTGGATCAGGTTCCTCTGGTTTAATCCAGTCACTTCCAACCGCCAAAGACTCAAAGCTTTCAAGGAACGAGTTTTCATTCGCCATAATTCTCTAGATCCACGAAGTTGTCCACGATAACTGATGCCAGATATGCACACCCGCGAGGGCCGTACAATAAATACTTACGTTGATGAATCTTAATGATTTATTTATGTTAATGAGGCGTTAACACATGCGTGCATACCAGATGCATGCGTGATGCAAGAGTTTCCCTCGAGGCGAGAGCGTGATACATACATACATACATACTTTATTTGTCACGTGGGTCGATAAAAGGCAGCTAAAAAGCTGATGTGTACCTACAAACTAATAATAACAAACTTATTTTGCTGTAAGAGCAGATTTAAAAGAAACAGTGTTCGGTTTGCTCTTTAAGTACATGGGTAAGTTGTTCCATAGATCCTCGAAGGATTTCACGGCCGTACAAATCGCAAGCCGATCAGATTTCGTACATGGTTCAAATGATTGGCGTACCTGAAATAATGAGTAAGGAAATTAAACGGCAAACAGCTGGATACATATTCTGAAATTATAAGAGAATTTTGAATTGGATCATGGGCTTGAACAACCCTGACACCACAATGCGCATATGCACCGCTTTTTAGAGCTGAATGGTAGGGTCACGCCATGTCACAATTACCAGGTACTTTCATTTGTCTGCGATCGATCGGTCAAGGCGAATCATCAGAACAGAAATGACCCAGCGATGAAATAATTACGCCTCTTGCTGTCCAAGAGGTCTATGAAAAACTAACGAGACTCTTCTGGTGTCATTTCCAAGACCAAAAATAAATATAAATATAGAGGCAAGACCGATACAACGTAGATAAGTTTTAAAACGGAGCACTATATTTCGGCTGGCCAAACCAACCTTCTTCAGGTGCAGTGGGAATTGACATAGACAGCTGTATGATGTAAAACTAATTTGATTGACATTGAGATAATAATTAAAAATAGAAATAGTAAATAAAAATAGAAGTAAAGTGGGGTAAATTGAATAACTAGAAGTAAGAATAGTAGAAAGAAAAACATTAATACATTTCTTCGCGAACGTTAAGGCCATCGGGATAAATAGTATTGCCTCTTGAAATTAAAAAAGCTTCCCTGGCCTTGCGTATCGAGTCCCTCTTGGAAAACACTTTTTTGATGGCGATAAGCTCCATGTCGTAGGCAGAGTGGTTGGGAGAGGAAAGGAAGTGTTCTGCGACTGTAGTAGGTTTAGATTTAGAGTTAGGTTTATTAATGGTACGGCGGTGTTCATTATAACGGTTTTTTAAACGTCCTTTAGTTTCTCCTATGTATTGTAAGTTACAGCGGTTACATTGAATCAAGTAGATAAGGTTTTAGTGTCACAAGTCAAGTGAGATTTAATAGTACGTGTTTCGCCGGTAGAAAAAAAGGTATAGTTAGTAAGTCCGTCAGAGATGTAGGGACAAGTAGCGCAGTTACTACCACAACGGAAAGAGCCGCGGGGGGGGGGGGGGGGGATGAGAAATGGTAAAATTGGGGGGGGAGTTTGGCTGTAACTAATGTGTCGCGGAGATGACATTATTTAAACTCGGATGAAAATGAGGCTTGTTAGGCCTCTAGCAATAAAGATGCTAATATACCGAGGAAAAATACAAATTACAGAGTTTAAAAATAAATATAAACCTAAATATAAATAGTGATATGAAATTACAAATTACTTAGTTTTCTTATCTCATTCCTGAAAGGGCTAAATCCGGCCACTAGTCTAAGCTTATCACTGAGGTAATGCAGCGATGTAAGAAGTCGATCTAAGGCCGCAAGTTGTGGTCTTAGCTTCGGGTAAAACAAGTTTGTTTTTGCCCCTAAGATTTTTCTTACTTTCTCTTACTTGAAATAAAGATTGAATGTACTGAGGCATATTGTTATAGAGGGCTTTAAAAATTATCAAAAGCATATCTTGTTTCCGTCTGTAACTTAATGAGTAACCAATCTTATAACGTAGACTATCATATCTGTTGGTAAAGTCATTAAACACGTATCTAAGGGCCTTCTCATGTAATCTCTATAATCGGTCACTATCTTCTTTAAGACAACTATTCCAAATGGGACTACAATAAGTAAAGTGAGGCATGATAAATGCCCTATATATACGTATCTTTGACGAAAACGAAAGAATGTGTTTGAATCGATTAAGGTTGGGGGAGCGTCTGAAAGCAATAACTGAAGGCAATAGCTGAGGAAAAACTTTTTTGCAGCGGTTAGAAGACAGCAGCAAATGCCAGTGTTTTTTGATAATGTTGGAGATACGAGGAAGCGACGGATTAAAAGTAGTTATAAATGGAATACGGTTAGGTTTTTTTACGTCTTTGGTTTGTAAGAAAGTGAGTGTGCGGGGGATGTCAGCGGCACGTTGTATTTGTTTGGTGACGAATTTATGGCTGTAACCTCGTTTGAGAAGGTATATGTGGTAAGTTGAGCGGCGCGAGTCTTAAAAGCTTTGTCTGTAGAACAGACACGTAGGCGGAGGGCTAGACTGAACGGAATGGCTTTTTTAGTATGTAATGGATGGCAAGAAGAGTACATGCGTTTGTCTGTGGGTTTGGTGTAGAGGTCAGTGGAGATATTACAGTAGGTGCTTAGAGACACTAAGGTCAAGGAAAGCCACGTTAGTGGAAGAGTGTGAGCTGGTGAATTTGATGGTGGGGTGAATATTGTTGGGATAATCGACGAATATTTTCAGCTTATCTAAACCTTTGGTCCAGATCATAAAAAATATCGTCGATGTATCTAAACCAAGTGTGGGGTTGAAGTGGGGCATTTTTCAAAGCGTTAGCTTCGGAAAGACCCAAAAAAAGGTTAGCGAAGGAAGGGGCCATTTTGGTACCCATGGCTGTGCCGTGAACTTGGAGGTAATGATTATCATGAAAAGTAAAATTGTTCATGGTGAGAATCATACAAATGAGGTCACAGAGTGTGACGGTAGGAATAGTGGTATGGGAGGAGGTACACAGAAAATGGTAACAAGCATTAATACCTTCGTTATGTGGAATATTGGTGTAGAGTGATGAAACATCAAGTGTAACTCGTGAAGAGTTAAGGGGCAAATTACCAATGCTAAACACTTTGTTGAGGAAGTCATTGATGTCTTTGATGTAAGATGGTAGTTTGTGAACTAGTGGTTGAAGGTAGTGGTCAACGAACTGGGATATCCGTTCAGTGGGATGGCTATTGGATGAGACAATAGAGCGTCATGAATTGTACCGGGTTTGTGTATGTTGGGTAAAATATAAAATCGTCCTGGTCTTACGTCTGTCTGTAAGAGGTATTGTTTTGTTGTTTCGTTGATAAGGTTGTCTTTAAGCATCCCTGTTAACATAAAAGGTAACACGTTTTTGTATATCAGCAGTGATATCACTGGTCAAGCGTTTATAAAATTTAGTGTCAGAAAGTTGTTTGTTGCATTCATCGATGTACCAAGTTGTGTCCATATTTCGGCCAGCCGAAATATAGTGCTCCGTTTTAAATCTTATCTACGTTGTATCGATCTTGCCTCTACATTTATATTCGTTATTTTGGGCCGATTAGATCACTGCTGATCCAACTTACAAGAGTAGGATTATCATCCACGGTTGCTTGCTGAACATTTCAAAAATAAATGACCCCACACAGATTTTGAAGATCTTTGAAGGCAAATTCACTCTTGGAACTCTAAGGTTTCACACCACCAAGAAAGAACGCTTTTACTTTCGCAGCTACCTCAAGGCTCTCCCTTAATTACTTTTCAAGAAATCATATGATCTATTCATAAAGACAACAAAACACCATTAACAAAACAGGAAGCACACATTTTAATGAAATAAACTAATACTAATGCCACGAGGTCAATAGGTTTTACGTTTTTTTAACTTATTTTTGGTATAAAAAATATCTCTCACTATGTCTATCAATAGCCCATTTCCGAATTGCCTTTAGCCTCTTTTTCAAAGCGAGTCCTGGTGCTCATCTTTTCGTGTGGTAATAAGTTTTCATTCACATGCAAATTAAACTCATTTTCATACGTATGGTTAAGCACCAGGCCTCGTTTTGAAAAAAAGGCCAAACGTAATTCGGAAATGACCTTTTTACTGTCAAACTACACTTCTGTTTGAAGTTATGCATAAAAAGGTCTCTTCATTTATATGAAAATCTTTATGAAATAAATGTCATTTGCTGGCCCCACATCCAGCTAAGAGCACTGTAATCAGCCATGGAGGAAGTGTTGAGAGGTGAGGAAAGAAAACCTGAAGTTTGTTTGGAGGACATCTTTATCTTGGGGCCGCTATGTACAAGCCTGATCACTGGGCCAGGCTGTTTCTGTAGGAAGTTTTAATATGCCTAGTAGGCCTAGCCTGACACACACTTTGTATTTGGAGATGAGAAGAAAAAAATTGGACAGAAAAACTGGTTGCAGTATTAAGAGTTGCCCTCAACAACTACTGCACTAGCTATTACAATTGTTTCCACAGACCAACCGAGACTGAATAAGCCAATCAAGGTCAATTTTACAGCCTTCTTGAAGAACTCATTTAAGAAATTTCAACAAGATTAACAGTAAATAACCACTAGAACCACCAGCCATATTGGAAACAAAGCTTGAGACATCACGTGAAAATTTTCTAGCTCCATTTCAGAGATCATCACAACAAAATTTAATGGTGGGCTTTCCCACCAACTCAGACCAAATATTATCGTCAAAACGAGCAGTGAGATGGAGTCATGTGAACAAAACCAAAAAAGCCAGCCCACTTGAATAGGCTAATACTGAGAGGCTCTGGGGTACCTCTATGATTATCAGAACACAGTTTTTGGTTTTCATATTAGGTTGCAACAAGTGATTGCTATGGATCTTCTACATCTCAATCCAGACAAAACCATGTTGATAGCATGAACACGTCTGTCTTATTATGAACTGACTGGCTTCCTGGCATAGAAAACTCCCCATGTGTGTTCACCACCTCTACATCTGGTCAGTTTGTTCGTCCAGCTATTCACTAAAGAGCTGTAGTCTTCACTTGAGAAATCCTAGATTAAAAGCATATTAAGCAAAAGTCACAAAAATGCACATGGAAAAAAAAAATTCCAAAGTGTAATGTGGATGGAGATGTGGAGGAGATTGAGGGGCAGGGCAAGGGTTTCAATAACTTTTTCCATAAGCAGCTGTAGATGGTGTTATAGGTGGCTGCATGTGCACAAAAAGGAGACAACGCAAAACCCACATACAAGAACCAGCTCCCAAGCCGAAAAGACTAGTAAGATGTCTTACAGGTGGCCATATACTAGTCGTAACCATTCTTTATTGAAACCCCTGGACTAAGTGGGTAGAGTTTTATTTTCCACTGTCTTTTAAAAATAAATCTGCATTACCCCCTTCAACATCCCAGACCTTCTTTTTTCATTTTTTATTTTGAACAAACTATGATTCTTGTAGTAAAAACAACAAAGAAGCAATCAAATTACCTTGATGAACCTCTCCTTTGACTTTTCAAAATTCCTCAGTTCACTCTCTAAGATATGCGCAAACTGTGTTGTTCTGTCTTCAGCTGCGACTGCCTCAAATCCAACTTCACATAACATCTGCAAAAAGATTCTGACAGAGTATTAAGTGATGAAAGATATAAATTAATTTCTCTCCACTGCACTTGGCTGCCAACAAATCATGTGCCAGCAAATTGACCATTTATGTTTTCATAATTTTAACTTTCTTTGAGTGTGCAAGGCCTGATTATTTTACAACTCCAGTGCTGAGGATTTTATTTGACTGTTTCTCTCTTTTGATGAAAACAATTGTAACAGGCTCTCCTTTGTAACTCCCCCAAAAAAAACCAAGCCAAAATGCTAATCTGTTTTTCAACACACTCACCTTTCCATAGCTTTCAACATCGATCAAGTAGTACTGGCGTTCTGCAAGGTACTTTTTGAATTTTTCTGAGTGTTCCCCTGGACTACAACAGTAATCTGTGATCAATAACTGTCCACCAGGCTTGAGCCAATTCTGTTGTAAAATAAAACAGTTACTTTGCATCTTTGCAAATAGAAGACTTTGCAACCAAGGTGCATGTGTTGTTTTGTGCAGTTACTGTATGATTTCCCACTAACAGTGTGGTTTGCTTCAAGTGTGCAGTAGGTAATTGGGTTGCAATATCCTCTCTGTGCACCTGTTGCATTGTTAACTAACTGAATGGCTAAAACAAGCTATTTATCTATTACTTCTTAAGCTAACCTCAACAATTAATTCTTATCTTAACAGCATCAGTATGTGGAGGTGCGTTGGCCTCATGGTTAGTGCGCTCGACTCCAGATCGAGTGGTCTGGGTTCGAGCCCCGGCTGGGACGTTGTGTTGTGTTCTTAGGCAAGACACTTTACTCTCACAGTGCCTCTCTTCACCCAGGTGTATAAACGGGTACCGGCAATTTAATGTTGGGGGTAACCCTGTGATGGACTAGCATCCCATCCAGGGGGGGGGGGGGGGTAGAAATACTCATAATCGCTTCATGCTACAGAAACCGGAGTTAAGCACTGGCTTAATAGGCCACTAGGCTTGTAAACAGACTTTACTTTAACAGCATCAGTAGATTAAAAAATAAACAGGTGATGAGAACAAGAATTTATCAGCTGGAGAGTGTCGTGATGATATATTATAATCATTTTCTCTAAACTCAGTTACTTCAATTGCATGGCAAAAAGGAAAGAAAGATTATTAACCAGATCCATAGAGGAAAATTGTGAGATGATGTCCAAATTAACTGTTGGGGTATCTAACCTTGGCTAATGAAAGTTGTGTCAAGAGGGCTTAATTGTTTCAAGTCTACTGCAAGAGATCACAAAACTATAGAAGTCCCAAATATATCATGCAATGTTATTGATTCCTTGTCACTAATACTACATGGAAAATTTTTGCAGTGATACATGCTTACCACAGTGGCTAGCACTACCCAAGACTAACAGGAGAAATATATTTTGATATTTCCCTTGACAGCATAGAAGACTAGAAACAATAAGAAATGTGTCTCACCAGAATTTTCTTGAAAAGGGCTTTCTTGTCCTTTATATGAAGAATGGTCTCTCTGCTGTAAACTGCATCAAACCTTTCAGCTGGGAACTCTCTCGTTGAGGCATTACTTACTTCAAATTGGACCTGTTCAATACAGTACATGAAAATTATTTTTAACCAAATTAAAAAAAATATTTTAAGATTGGCAAAAGAAAAAATATTCCTTCTCTCCACACACCTGGCTACTTTTAGAGCTTTCATATGCTTTAAGTGCAAAGTTGATCATGTTTGTAGACAGGTCCATACCAAGAACATGGGCGTGGTATGTCTGAAACAAAATGATGTCATTATATAAGACAGCTGTGACTCATATGCATAGCAATTCCCTAAATTTTGTGAAAAACAAACCATTACAAAAAAAAAAAAAAAAAACCACTCCGAAATCCTGCAGCTGGTACTCACATCAGCAATGTAGAAGGCACTACCACCTATGCCACACCCCACATCTAGGACATGCTGATCTTTTTGAAGATTTAGTCGACCAACAAATTCCTTGAAACACAAAATGAGGTAAAGATCAAAGATTTGTCAAGGTTTTGAACACATTTATGTATAGAAAGCTGCTACCCTGTAAAATGAAGATATATCACCTCAAATTTTCAATGTCTGTTTTCATACCTTTGTTGTTGTCATCCCTCCAGGACTCACAAAACCTTTCCCAAACACTCTTTCGTACATGAGGATCCCTGCCTTGTTGTACTGATTGTTGTCGAGAAATTCCTGCAAGGTTCCTTTGCTTCCATTTTTTAATGAAACCTTTTTCCACAACCAGGAAAACTGGTGCTTGTTTTGCTTGTGCTACAAAATAAATTTAACTAGATCAGGAGCAGGCCAACATTAAAGTCAAAATATCGCAGGATCTTATATCAAAAGTAATGGTGAAATACTGGCTGAAACAAGATGTACTGGAATCTTGGATTCTGAGGTTTGGGATCAGGTACTGCATACCAGGATTAGAATTTTGCATTCTTGGCATGAATGTTTACCATCTCATTGCTCCTATCCAACATAGAATGTAAATAGGTACTGGTGAGAGGTTTAAGGAACCTTCAAAATGCATTAGAGTACCTTGCAACTGTTCAGTAATCAATCCAGGGATAGTAGATTTCATGTTAATCCCTACTCACCAGAGAGAGTAGCACAATTCAGGGTTTTTATTGAAAAATGTAAAGCAAGAGAATGGTGTAAAGAAAAAGGAAAATATTCCACAGGTCTGAGGCTAATAGATTTGACAAGAAAATTCTGCTCTGTGGATGAAGAGTTCTCCAATTTCTGATTTTCGCTAAATTCCCTGATAACTAAGTTCTAGTGTTTTAGCAGCTTGTGCTGACTGATGATCACTCTTTCCACCCAAAGCAATTCGAGGAAAAGTGACTTCCAAATTTTACACCCTTCATTAGTTGATAGCACTGACTGTTTGACATATGAATGCCCTCAAAGAATCAAATTTAACATAAACCCTTTTATTACTAATCTACTGACTGAGATTACCTTTGCATATGCCTCCACTGAACGCTTGGTCACCACTTCCAGGGAAGAGACACCACCATTGGGAAGTCTCACTTTGACAGCAGAAAATACTTCAGTGTACATTTGAGGAGTCCTGTACACCGTGGGATTTTCTGAGTTTTTCATGTCCCCTGAGGAATGATAGCAAGACTCACGGAAAAAAAGGTGGCCGCCATCTCTTAGCCACTGGAGCATGTTCATTGCCAGCTTTTCAAGTTCTTCGTCAGACAGGTACATCAGAAGCCAGTTGGAGAAAATTACATCATAGCTGAAACAAGAATAGTGGTAAATGCTCGGAAGCTCATTTCTTTATATTAGTTTTCTCTCAATTATCTCTATATGTGCTATGATTGATCAATCCAGTGAGCTGTATTTTGCTGATCAGAAGTCTTTTCTTCTCTATTACCGTATTTATTCGTCTATAAGCCAAGTGATTTTTTCACAAAACTTTACCAAAATCTCAAAAATTGGAGCTAGAGAAGGGTTCTCGGCTTATAGCCAAGTTTGGTTTATAGACGAATAAATACGGTATTTTGAACCCACAGACAAATAAAGATCTTCCTGACATTATTTTCTTGCTTCATGCTGTAAGTGCAGGACCTTGTTTTTTTGCTAGTAACTTACACTATGAACCTTGAACTTGCTTAGTAAGAGGTATGTACGCAATTATATGAATATATTTACCGGCATTCTTTACTTTCTAGGCCCACCAATACATTGCTCTTTAAATTCTTTAGGACTAAATGTAGTGGTAAAGTTTATTTTCATCTACAATAAAAAGCTCTACTCAGAGCCCATAATTGGCCCTGTTTCTCAATTAGCATATCTCACCTCATTTAACCAGTGACAGAAAAAAAAAGCTTTGTTTTCTTTATGACTGACTCAAGGTTACCATGATTTTCCATTTTCCATTTTCCAAAGATATTCACAAATTTAGTTGGGCAATAAAAATTCAAACTATGTCACACTACAATTTAAAATTACAAAATTATATATAAAAAATGCTTTCACTGTGAGATGAATTACCTTTCTTTTGGCAATTCAAGCTTTGTGACGTCAGCACAAACAAAGTCAATGTTATTGTGCTTGGTTCCATTTACTTCCTTGTTCTTGTCCGTAAATGACTGCATGAAATCAACAGCAGTAACATGACGAGCTTCCTGTGCAATATCTCCTGTAAAACGCCTGTTAATAAAGGAAAAAGGCCTAGTCATTACATCATTGTCAAATTGAGCTTCAAGTCAAGTGTAGCCTTGCTATGGAAAAAGTTAAACTTGGGACAAAGTTTTTCCTTGCAATAATAGTGACATACCGTTAGGAGAACATTGTCACAATTCATCATCAATCAGTTTACCAAAGATTTTTACTGGCACATACACATCACTCAGTTAAATTCTCTCTTAAAGATATTCTATGTTTGCTACGTCTACTCAAAATTGTTTTCAAGTTGATTCCCACAATTAGTTCTTTTCAAATCAGTAAATACAGATACTACAAAATGTTATGTTCATTAAGTGTTGTGTTTCACCAAATTATCTATTTAGGAGTTGTACTGGTTTGTAACTTGGGGGCAAAGATCACAGTGTATGGTCTTTCTAACATACTGCATGAATCTGTTACTGAACAAATTCTTCTTTCCATACATACATGGTTTGATCTCTGAAGACAAACATCAACCTATGTTGTTATCATTTCTTTTTTATATCCAAGGGGACTTATTTATCTCTTGAAGATGTAACAGTCATTCACATATCTTAATTGAAATATTTTTCTTTCTCTAAATATACAAACCTTGGTTAACTTCAAATTGAAGAATAATAGAATGTCTAAATTAAATGATGTACACAAATTTTGCCAAACTGAAAAATCTTGATTCAGCAAAAATCACATACTGACTACTAGGTTATATGATCCATTATCTCATTTAGGCATGCTTTTTAATATCTAAGAAATAACATCCATGACCATCAATGTGATGATACTGGTACCATGACATATTTACCTTTGTCAGCAAACAGTCAAGTACATACTGACTCTGAGTGCAGCGCAGGGAACGGAGGATAGCCTCTATCACCAGACAGGTGGTTTTCAAGAGGCTCCTCTGATCAATGCTTGATGAAATGATAACAATAGAACATGAATCACGATTTAATTCCTGACATAGAAGAAAAAGGTAAGTCAGTTAACTTTAAGTGTAGCTCTAATTCCTGCAGAAGTCCCTACAATTTCCTACCTGGAAGAAAGGAAAGCAAGATGCTCTCTTACTTTGTCAAGGTGCCAAAATGTTTGATGACTTTCCAAATTCTTGTAATTAAGACATTGTCAAAATTCCACCAAGAGTTCTCAAGTTAGTAAATCCCATTACGCAAAGAAATTAATTGTATTCCTTCATAAAAACATTTTACTCAGAGTCAAACATTGCATAGAAAAATATGACAATGATTTTAGGGATTAAAATACTATATTTCCTCAAATAATTTCCAACACTCCAATAAGCACCTTGACCCAAATAAACACCCACCCCCAAGACCATAAACACTTTCCCCTTATCCCTCGCTTTCTTTTAAACAGTAGGGATACAAGGAAAAGCTGCTTTACCAGTAATTTTCACTTGATTTATAAATTTTTAAGCTTCAACTACAGCATGATCAGTACAAGTTAATTATTTCTTAATAGGGGCCCCTCCCTCCAAAAACTGCCTCCTCTTGCAAGTCGTACTTCTAGAGACATAAAGTAAAGTAGTTTTATTAACCTTTTAACTCCTCAGATCTGATTTTTGATTGTCCCCTCTAGCTGCTACATATTTCTTGTTAATCAGTTACGAGAAATTTTGCATACGATCACAATGACAACGTCCACCAGATAACTGAGTATTCTTATTCCATGTTTGCTGGATAATGTATGAATTTTAAAGGGAGGAGTTATTTGTTGATTAATTATGAAAGCTTAAGGAGTTAAGAAAATTCAACCCTACTTCCTGCCCTAATTCAAGCACAACACTTCCAGCCTGAGTCATTAAAAAGCAGAGCCTCATGGGAAAATATTTTCATTAATTACCCAATCCCTGCTCCCAGCTCCAAGACATCTCTTCCTTTGATGCTTGGTAGCATTCCCATGACTTCTGGGTGCTCATCCTGCGTCAAGGTTTCTGCTTTACTGTCCAACATCATTTCTTCAACACTTTGAGCCATAGAGTGTTTGTTCCAGAACTCAGTCATTTGGTCACGTGTCTGGTTGGATTCCACAAGAGCTGCCACTGAAATATATATTTTTTTAGAGTCAGTATATTGATACAGTTCAAGGCCACTTTAAACAAGAGTTTTTGAAACTATACAATAAGCTGATCTATTTTTAAATACAGATTCCTTAGGCGAGTAAGTTGATGCAATTCCTGCATACCGTGTGGCTATACACTGACATACCCTCACCCCTCCATTTTTCCCTCGAGTCTACCCGCAATAATAATAATTAACATAAAAATATAGATAATGATAATAAAATACATACACCTGTAGATTAAAAACAGTTTCTTTATTGGCCAACCTTGCTCAGGCAATCAGGCTAATTATTACACAACTCGGGCAGTCAGAGCGCCAATAACTAAAATCAACCAATCAAAATGCTCTATTGCCGGTCAATATTCTCTCAGTATTGGACCGGGCACTGTCCCGAATGGTCCCGAATGGTACCGAATGATACCGCACTTGTGTCCTTTTGAACTTCAGTCGTATAATAAATCTCTTATTAACCAAGCTTGCTCGGGACCGTACTGGGAGAATATCGGCACTCGGTACTGTCAAGACCTCGGGCCAATATTCTCCCAGTACCGCCCTCGCGCTTGGTTAACAAGATGTATATATTGGCCTCGTTAGTGCAAAAACTAACTTGTAAACAATATTCATGTCTTTATCTTGTACTCGCAATGACACCTAATATGCTTCTCTTCTCGACAAAGCACTGAGAAGAATCGCTCTTAGTTCAAAGTAGACTGTTCAAGGGACCGTAATTATTGCAGAAAAGTAGTTCCACATCTTCTATATCGCGAGCGGACATAGCAAATTTGTACACCTGTCTTACTTTTAAATCTTGAAAAGGCAAATTTTCAACTTCTATTCTTCCATTGTTCTCTTATGCTAACATCTTCATCGAGAAACGAACACTGTACAATTATCCGACATCCCAGAAAATATCTTGTCCAACTCCACCGTTGACAAAAAAAGAGAAACTTAAAATGAAACGAAATTTTAAAAGCAAATTTTCCCTTACTTTCGTATGAAATAAAATTGGCTAAAATTATGTACCACAAGAGTGAACAGAACAAGAGAAAAACGCCAAAATTATTTCCCTTTCGTTTGAATTGTAGGAAAAGGAAAAATAATAATGCACAGGGTGAAATGTTCAAAGCGACGTTTGATGAATGCATGAACTCCATAGAGCGCCAATTTCTCCAAAAGGTATTCGACTATGACCGTTTAAGAAATTTTGACGAGAAAATTTCGTATGACGCGCTTGGAACTGAATAAGGCCGCTACTGGGAGGCCGGAAGATTGGCTACCTCACAAGGACGAGAGTAAAAAGCTTCTTCAACAGCCCACTTACTTTTTATCAACAATTCTTTATCCTTCTGTGTACCAAAAAACCAGGTTAAAGAGATACCCACAAGTATTTCGAGGACCAATGAAGAACAGTACATATGCTCAACAATGTAAATCACCTGAGAGCCGGCTAGTTTGTACTTTCCACCAGTGGTTTCACAATGATAAACACTGCACGTGATCAGTTGAGTGTTTATTTCGAAATTCCCTTTGCTCCGGTGTCACAGTGATATGTGTACCCCCGTGATATGTGTACCCCCGCACACATATCACTAGTGATATGTGTACCCCCTCCAAGATGGCGGCCAGTGATATGTGTATCCCCCACCCCCCTCCCCTCCAAAAAATAAATAATTACGGCTAGCTTGTGTTAATAGACGCAAATCGTTCACTGAACCATCTTCCACAATCAGAACTGTAACGACACGACTCGCGAGTCCGACAGTTCTTATGGGCCAGTAGCAAACATCGAACAATCTATTGGAAATATAAAGGAATCGAAATAGTCATGTAAACAAAAATATATGTTGGGGATACACATATCACTGGTGACTGCAATCGTATCGGCTTTGTCGCCTGTCTAGCACTGAAATTACTTGCTACTAGCTCCTTTACTGGCTAGTACGTAAGTGCATGAGATATTTCACCAACTGACAGCAAGTTTTATTGATTCCCAATCATATTTGTCACTGACAAATTTAAAAAGTACACAGACGACATCGCACTAGCCAGGGGATACGTATATCACTGAGATCTCTCGTTCAGTGATATGTGTATCCTCAACATATCTCGGGGTTAAGCATATTACGGAAATCGTAGTAAGTGATATGTGTATCCCTTGGTAAAGCAAGCGCTGTTGTCTTTCTAGCAAATTACTAGCTAAGCTTATATATGTCTAGTAAGTGTATTATTGATTCCAAATTGACAGACGACAGCGAGTTAGTCAGGGGATACACATATCACTGCGATCGCCGTTCAGTGATATGTGTATCCCCAATACATTTAGGGGATACAATGTGGATACGCATATCGCGGCAATCGCAGTCAATATGTGTATTGTTATTCAGTTGCATTGTGATCTTCTTCCGTTTATATTTTGGATCGGAAACTTTAAAATATAAAACCACAAAATTTGTTCCTCGTAGCCATGTTTTCTTTGAAGCTCTAAGAGGCCCGGGTGCAAAGCTTCAGTGTTTTGTGTATCCCTACCAGGGGTACACATATCACTAGTGATATGTGTGCGGGGGTACACATATCACGGGGGTACACATATCACTGTGACACCGGTCCTGTAGGGTCAAGTCAATGCAAGAGGGATATTTGCTTATTTGATTGTTCCTGTTTTGGCAATACCTCGTAGAATGGTGTCACAACCTGGAATAGTTGGAAATTCGAAACAAATTCTAGCAATTTCACAATAATTCGTAAGAGGAGAAAAAGAACTTTGTCCGGCAAAGCGTCTTGCCATCACCTAACCTTGAATTATGCATCGGACATAGTTCAATCAAGACCAAGTAATTACCGCAAAAAATATCGGTTAGATTGTAACATTTTGGTTGAGAGGTCGATTCGCTTCATTTGACGCAGCCTTTATTATTATTTTCTTTTTTTTCAATGCAACTCGGCAGTCAAACAGAGTAGGTCTGGGGAGAGGATTCGGCAAACCGCTCCAGCCAAACGACTTCCGGAAATTTCTGTCAAAATGTTTCTCGCTAAAAGAAAATTTGGCCAGTAGAGTAATTTGGAACAAACACCACAAAATATCAGTAAATGTTGTGGCGCTTTCAAAAGTGTGAGACGCCGACCAAACGCTGAATCGAAACATTATTAATCATATTTTTTCACATCGAGTCTACTCTTTTCATAAGATGGACCAGAATTTTTAAAAACGCTTTTGTTCAGCCAAGCTGGGCTAATATCATAACGGATTAGAAAAGAAATCCTGAGAAAGTCCTCCATAATTATTTAGAAAAAAAAAATTATTGGGGCGGGGAGGGGAGGGGAGGGTAAATGAAAATGAAGAAAAAAAACTATTACCCAGTCTCTGCCGAGCAGTACATAAGATGGCTGCTGTTAACTGCTAGTGAACGACCTTTTCTTTTCGTCGCGCTCATAGTTCTGTTACAGGTCCAGATGCTTCCTTCAGTCGGTGTCGTTGATACAGGGAATTCGTCTCGTATACTTCTGCCACTTTTACGCTCAGCTGGTTTTACAGTCAGTGGAATATGGGGTGCATCAAAACAACAAGCGAAGAAGATGGCGGAGGAGTTTAAAGTTCCGTTCCATACAGCCAAAATAGACGAGTTACTTTTGCGTGAAGACGTGGACTTAGTGTGTGTGCTTTGCCCACCTCACGTACGAGCTGAAGTGGCGGTGAAAGCTCTCTCTATCGGAAAACACGTCCTCTGCGATTCTCCTGTAGGTCTTAGCAAAGATGAAGCTGAGAGAATGGTCCAGGCTGCACAATACTATCCTAAGCTACTTTCCTTGGTCAAACACGAGCTCAGGTTTCTTCCAGCTTTTATTAAAATGAAACAATATGTAGAGGAAGGTTTTTGTGGCAAGCCATTCATTTGTGAGTGCAAGATTGAAATGGGTTCATTGCTGAGTAACCGCTACACCTGGATGTGTGATCAGGCCATGGGTGGTGGGGTGCTGACCAATGTTGGGGCTCACATCATTGATCTCATCTCTTTCTTAACCAATCAAAGAGCTGTAGAAGTTCATGGTACTCTAAAAACCTTTATTTCTCAAACAGATGAGGTTTCAAGCTTTCGTCATATCTCCAGCGATGACTATACAGCTTTCCAGATGAAACTAAATGGAGGGGGTTTTGCTACAGTTTCTCTTAACACCCACATTCTAGGACGCTATTCTCAAACTGTCACTATATACGGCACTAAAGGGCAGCTGATCGCAAGAAATGGTAGTTTATATGGAATGAAGAATGGAGGCAAAGAAGAGCTCATTCATGGGGACATAGCTCGCATCCCAGGTGTGTTCAATGTGGAGAAACTACCACCCAGTATCTTTCTGACAGGTCTTGAAGTGTGGGTGTCGGAGATAAAGAGAGCATTTGAAGAATCCATAGATAAAGATGATCGGAGAATAGCTGATC